>NW_027496320.1:0-208250 GCF_021521415.1 Bidens hawaiensis
TTTGGTAGTTTTGAACATAGTGATCAATTATGTTAAAACCACCAATTCCATCCTGGAGCTTCAAACAATGTAGTTCTCGACGTTCCCAGCTATGCGGGGATGTTATTTCCGTTTCCGCAAGCATTGCCCAGAAGATCCTTCTTGGTTTCAATTCCCTGCGGAGCGCTAGGTATGTGAAGGGGTTTTGCCTTAACACTGTACCCGCGCTCGTCTTACGGTTACTTTACTTCCAAGGTATTCTTGGCTTCAATTCCCTGCGGGTGCTAGGTATGTGAAGGGTTTTGCCTTAACACTGTACCCGCATCCGTCTTACGGTTACTTGGTTGCCAAGTTATTTTTGGCTTCAATTCCCTGCGGGTGCTAGGTATGTGAAGGGTTTTGCCTTAACACTGTACCCGCATCCGTCTTACGGTTACTTGGTTGCCAAGGTAAGGGGTATTTTCCCGCTTACTTTTGAATTTTTGAATTTTTTGAAATTCGAAGAGTTGGTGAAAGGATAAGAACAGTCCAAACCTCTGAAACGTCGTGCGACGGTTTCTTCTGACTGTGTCAGGACGTGCAGGAAGTTATGGTGACGTGACAGTACATGGTCATTCCAGACGCTTTTTCAGGCGCGTGGGCACGATTTTTCGGGCGCGTGCCGCGAAATTAATGGTACGCGTCCTTTCAACAGCTGTTGCCAGCTTGCTTTTTGCCACGTGTCATAGTTTCATTGCACCTTTGATTTCTCTCTCTTCCGCATTAAATTATCGCATTAATTGCGATTAGTATATAAAGGGGGAGAGGGTTCTTTGTAATCCACACTTTCACTCTTCTCTTCATCTTCAAAACGATTTCCGGCGAATACTCATCTTTTCAGTCGAGCATTCCCTTGAAATCGTTTTCTTCTTTCTGCAAGATGTCTTTACGTGATCTCGAATCTACAGCCGATGACAAGAGTACTGCTGGCGAGTGCCAGTGTGCTCTGCCTGTCGATCTGTATCAGTACGTCGTCAGGAAGTTCATGCTCGAGTCTCTCGAGCCTGAGTTTCCTGAACCCCATCAGACGGTGTATGATGCCCCCAGAGGCAAGATCGGGGTATATGCTGCATTCTTTGTTTATGGGAATCTTAGGTTCCCATTGACAAAGTTTGTTTACCGTGTCCTTGAGAGGCACGGTGTGCACCTGACCGAGGTGCATCCGATGGCGATTGCCAAGGTTCGCCACTTCGAGTGGGTGTGCCGGATTCTGGGCATTGAGCCCTATGTTGACCGCCTGATGACCTTCTACTCTTGGAGGTGCATCCAGGGGTGGTATACGTTAATAACCCGGATTAAGGTTTGAAGATTTGCGCAACCGAGCGTAGTCTTCGCTCGTGGAAGCGGGAGTTCTTCTACATTTCCGCTCGCGCCATCCCCCTTGCCATGAAATTCAAGAATGGGCAAGCAATTCCCGGCCTTCACGCCTCCAACTACCAGGAGGCGGAATGGTTTGCGAAGATATCCCGAGTCCAATCTCCGGTTTACCGGTTTGCGGAGTCCGGGATGGTGATGTTGGGGATGACCCGGGTGTGGAAGGCTGCGGATGCGCAAAAGATCCCAGTCGTCCTTGAATACGGTTCGAACTCTGTTCCTTACGGTATGCTTTGTTTCTTTTTGTTGATTTAGAATTTCTTCTAACTCTTTCCTGTTTATTTCAGAGGGGAACGACTTGCAGTCGCTCATGTACCCGCGGGAGGCTGACGGTCCCGCTCGGATGGGTACTCGCGCTCTAGACGAGAACGAGTTGCCCATCCTAGAACAAACGGCGGATCGGTTCGTGGAGGTCTATCCGCTAGGCCATGAGATCCTTAGCGCCAGGCGGCCAGGTAAGGCGCTACTCGACCCTCGACCCCTCAATGTTGAAACCTCTGCTGGAATTCCTCTAATCGTATGTTCTGATGAGGAATCCGCAGATGGTCCTCCGTTGGTGCGGAAGAAGAAGGCTGCCGGCGGGAAGGGGAAGGAGAAGGTGGCCTCCACTGCCGATCCGGCGCCTCGGTCTGATTCGGAGACCGAGAGCGAAGAGGTGGCGGGGAATCCCGGTGGTGATAAGATCACCATTCCGGAGGCTGTGACAACTGTCACCGAAGAGCCCAGGATGACAACGGTGACCGGCGTGAAGAGGCCGGCTCCATCGGGTTCATCCCCGCCCGTCCGCACTTTCAGGCTCAAGAAAACCCGTAAGTACAAACTTCCTTTTTAACTTCATAGTTTTCCATCATTAACATTTTCCTTCTTTGTGCAGGCGTGGATTTTGACGCATTCCAGGGTGGAGCGCAGAGTACTCCGCCCATGACGGTAGGCTTGGTCAGCCTACCTGAGGCGACGACCCAGGCGCCTGCGCCTGCTTCCGCTGGTTCAGTTGCTCACTCCTTTGAGCCGACTGTTCCAGCTGTGATGACGTCACCGCCGGCTGTGAGTGCTATTTTTACCGCATCTTTCACCGAGCCGGCGGTTACTTTTGCTGCGGATTCCGCGGCTGCGACCGCGGCGGCTTCTACCATGCCTCCGTCATCGGCAACGACGGCCGAACCTTCAGGTATGCATGGGGCTTATCGCCAACCTCTGCCTCCTTCCCATCTGCCTGACCTCTTGGATGGATTTCCGTTGGGTTCAGGTGATGGGTTTGGCGGCTATCGGCCTGTTATTGACCCTACAGGTGCGTAGGGTTCTTTTGGCCCATTTTATATATATTTTTTATCATCTTTTCCTAACTGCTTTATGTTTTTTGCAGTGTCGGATTCCAATGAAGTGTATGTTCCACGATGGAACATTCGCCGAGGAACAAACCCTTCGCACCCCTGTGGAGTGCGTGGAGTGGGCTCGTCACGCTGCTCCCAAGTGGTGCGTTGGGGGAAGCCATGGCTAGCTACCAGGAGGGTAGGCTAACCAATGAGATTCGGGTTCTCCTGGCCCGGATGCAGCCGCGCGTCGAGCTGCTTTGTCGTGAAAACGACAAGTTAAAAGCAGCTCGCATTAAAGAAGTAGCTCAAGCGCGGGCTGTCCGGGAGGAGAACCAAAGGCTTACCGCAGCTGCTGCGGAAAAGGAGAAGGCCTTCAAGGCCCTTGAGGTTGAAGTTCAGGCCCGGCTCGAGGCCCGTCCCAAGGCTGCCCAAGCTGTTAATGAACAGCTTCGGCTGGCTAAGGAAACTGCAAGGAACGCAACCGAGAGGGCCACCAAGGCTGAAGCTGTTGCTGAGCCTCTACGCGTGGAGAATGAAGAGCTTAAAGCCAAATTAGAGGCTCTCCAGCAGGCTCATGATGCCTTGGCGATGGAAGACGCCAAAAAGCTCCAGGAGATCTTGGACCAGAGGGGGGTGCTTGACCATACTGAGCGGAAGCTAAAGGGCGTCGAAGAGGCTGCGGCTAAAGAAGTGTTGCTTGCCAACCTCAACAAGAGTGAAGCCGAACGCGCCCGTAACGAAGCTCAAGCTGCCCTCCAAGAAGCTCTGGTTGCCAAGGAATGGCTTCTTCGAGAAGCGTTGTCTCAGGTATGTTTTTCATGTCTTTACGCTTTTCTTTGTAAATAGAAAAGGTTTTGACACTTGTATATTTTCTTGTAGGTTGTGCATCGGGTCTTTGCTGAGACCTCTTATGATGATGCTATGAGCGCAGCCCTCAACGCTTCTCATGAGGATGGGGAAAAGGTCGGCTTCCTGCTTGGTCTAGGGTTCGTTGAGAAAGGCATCCCGCCTTCCAACTTCCCTTTTATAATGTTGATACTGAAGCTGTTTACGACCAAGCAGTGAATCAGTATGCCGCCTTCCCGCATCCGGTGGTGGAGAAGGTGAACCAAGTTGCTGCTGCTGATGATGGGCTAGCTATCCTTAAAGCTTTCCTTGAAGTGCCACGATCTACTGATGGTGCTGGTCCAAGTGGAAGTGGCCCTGAAGCTTGATCCTAAAGATCCCTTCCCACTGCTAGGATAGATTTAGCTTGTATAGATTTATTTTCTTGTAGGCGGGTAGTTACCCGCCATTCTTGTAATGAATCATTGTGAAATATAAATCTTTGTGCGGGTAAGACCGCTACTTTCTCTGGATTCCTTGCTTTATAAACGTTATATGACTTGCATACTTTAGTTTAAATTAGCAATTTTCCAAGTGTAGAATAAGTTAAACCTTTGAACGTGGTAGATAATAGGTTGAAGTTTTGCTTCCTCTTTCGTGATTGTGCGGGTAGAACCGTTACTTGCACTTAGTAGGATGGCTAAACTTTACCTACATCTGACCTGCGTGGAGGTTTTCCTCATCTTTTCTGAGGATAAGTTAACCTTTGAACGTGGTAGATAATAGGTGTGAAGTTTTGCTTCCTCTTTCGTGATTGTGCGGGTAGGACCGTCACTTGCACTTAGTAGGATGGCTAAACTTTACCTATAATCTGACCTGCGTTTAGGTTTTCCTCATCCTTTTTTGAAATTTCTAAGTGTTTAGGATAAGTTAACCTTTGAACGTGGTAGATAATAGGTGTGAAGTTTTGCTTCCTCTTTCGTGATTGTGCGGGTAGGACCGTCACTTACACTTAGTAGGATGGCTAAACTTTACCTATATCTGACCTGCGTGTAGGTTTTTACTCATCCTTTAGTTAGAAATTCTGTTTTTAATAAGTTAACCTTTCGACGCGCGGTTGTCAATAGGTTAGTGTTCAGTTTCCTCTATCATGATTCATGCGGATAGACCGGCACTTTCATTTAGTAGGATGACTGAACTTTTCCCCTTCAACTGACCTGCGTGAAGGTCTGCCGTTTTTTGGGTTTATGCGGGTTTTGCCGCCTTCCCCATGCAACGACTTTCCACGTAATTATGCGGTGAAGACCGGCATATCCGTGTTGAATAAATTAACCGTTCGACGCGCGGTTGTTAATAGGTTAGTGTTCAGTTTCCTCTCATGATTCATGCGGATAGACCGGCACTTTCATTTAGTAGGATGACTGAACTTTTCCCCTTTAACTGACCTGCGTGAAGGTCTGCCGTTTTTTGGGTTTATGCGGGTTTTGCCGCCTTCCCCATGCAACGTCTTTCACACATGTATGCGGTGAAAACCGGCATCAGTGTTGATAAAATTATAAATGTAAAATCATCAGCGTCGATGTTCTAAGGAGAATCATTTCCATTAGAAGTGGCTCTGGGCCTTTACAAATTTTGGAATTGATCTACATGCAAACTGTGTAATTGAGCTCCCTTCCATGTTGTTGGGATGGGAGTGCCATCGAGCCGATACGCACCTGGTTCGGGATCTCGTTCTTTACGCAGCATGTAGTCTCCACATTGAAGCTGGAATTTTATTCGTGTTTTCCCCAGCTGGGGTTCTACACGCATCAGCCTGCTCAGCGTTCATTGCGCCACGAGGTGCGCGAGCGTCCCATCTCTGACAAATGCTTCGACCATGTCCTTTACGTCTATGCATTCTTCGGTGTTGTGGCCTTTTGTCCTGTGAAAGTCACAGTATTTACTCCGATCAGCATTGTGACGATGTCGGATTATTTGAGGCTTTGGCCATGGGAGCTCCTCAGTAGCGAATATCTCGGTGACGCTTTTGGTGAGCGGCGTCCATCTGGAGTTCTTGTTTGACTGTACGTTATCCCTTCCGCCTAACCGATGCTGCAAGCCGGATGTGTCAAAGTTTACCCTTGACTGCCAAATGCCTAGCTTCCGCTTTTTGTTTAATCGGGCGGTAAGGACGTTGTCTTCTCTTGTTTTCTGGGTGTAGAGGTTTGTGCTCTGTGGGAGATCTCTACCCAGTTGCTTCTCCGTTTCCGCAAAGCGTTTAGCTTCCGTCATGATGGCATCCCATGTGGATGGCATGCCATCTTTACCCGTTAAGGTGCGGATGAGCTCTGGGTCGTTCGCGCCTTGAATAAAAGCAGCGCGAACAAGATCTTCGCTAATGTTACCCAGACTTAGCTTCTTCGAGTTGAAGCGAGTGATGAAGTCTAGCAAAGATTCATCTTCCTCTCGAATGCATTTGAGGATTGTCCATTGCTCCTCGGTATACTTTCTTTGCTGGCTGAAGTGTTGGCTAAACTTCTGTTGGAAGTCTGCCCAGTCGTAGATGTGGTTGACCGGTAGACGATCGAACCACGCTCTAGCAGCCCCAACAAGCGTCATTTGGAACATGTAACACCACGTAGGTTCCGTCCAACTACTGACGGTTGCCCCCGCTATGAATCTGTTCAAATGATCATCTGGGTCAGATATACCATCATATGTGCCTATGCTGGACATTTGTTTGGCACTTTTTGGGGCAATTGCTTCCGCAATGTCCCTTGCAAATTTGGACGTTCCCGCATTTGCAACGTTTGGTCTGAATGTTTTGGAGAAGTCACGTGGACTTCCACCTGTGTTTTTTGGTTTGAAGGCTTCTCCAAAATGCCTTCTCGGTTGGGAGTCCGTTTCCTTACGCTTCCCTTTTGCCCTATGGCGAGGGTTCGCGTCGGAGTCGGATTCCTCCGAGTCATCGTCCAAGTATTCTTCGAATTCGTCAGCCTGTTGGACGGAACGCAAGCGTTCGTCCAACTCAGCTTGGAATTCCTTTTGACGTGCCTCCGCCCATGCCTTAACTTCATCGAGTGTTTGGCGGGGGAGTCTTGTTCGTTTCTCTAACTGGGTATCGGTGAATCCCAGTGAGCGATTATTTACTGCACTTGCCCCAGCTTGGGTAACCGGGGTAGTGTTCGTAAAATTTACTTCACTTGCCCCGGCTTGGGTAACCGGGGTAGTGTTTGTAAAGACTGTGTAGCCGGTAGTCCCCCCAGTAGCTGGAGTTGTGGTTACCGGAATTTCTTTAACCATCTTTCCAGAAGTTTGAAAAAACTGGAGAAAAATGAAGTTCTAGCTTTTATGCACGGATGGCGCCAATGAAGAAATACTAACCGGACCCCGGGCAGATTACGGGTAACCTGGGGGTTAGATAGCTGTTTCCCACGAGGGGTTAGACCCAGTAAAGATGGTTCTTCTGATAACCTGCAAAACAGACACCGTGAGCTTGTCACTGAGAAGGGGGGGGGTTCCTCCTTGTGACCACCCTCCGGCGTGAGAATCAGACTAGATTGCTCTTTAAATATAAATGTATATTAAGAGATTGCTAGAGCAGATATCAGGTATAATATGATGATAATGTGATAAGATATGTTAAGATATGATGAGATGATCATACCATTTGAGGTATTTATAGCCGAAGGTAGGTTTCCAAGGAGGTGTGGCCGGCTGCAATAGTATTCCTGTTCCACCAACAGTGGCCTACGCACGTGCCCTGCTGGTAGTTGGTGGGTAGGCAGCGGCTGATAGTGACCAGGCCTGCTGTGTACTATTCCCTTTCCACCAACTGCCGGCTATGCACGTGGTATGACAGGAGTTGGTGAGTAGGCAGCGGCTAATAGTGACATACAGTACAGGAGCATGCTGCTCGCCATACTGTTGTCAATAAGCTGTCGTATCTTTAGTCAGATCTTTTGCCCATACCTCGTCAGGTACAGTACAGAAGATCTTCCCGTATCGTACGGACTGGCTTATTTGGGCGGGAGTATTCCCCCTCCCGCCCTTGTGCGGGATTGTTCCCGGCTTTGCTCATTCCTTCAGGTGACACTGAGTGATTGAGAGCTAAGTGCCTTGTGCGTGTAGCCTTGCTGCGCGGGTGGCCTTCCCTGATGGCTTGTATCCGCAGCTGCGGGAACAGGCGGAGTCCTTCACCATTGGGAGGCATTTCCTGCGGGAACAGCTTGCGTACTGCGCGTAAGGACGTCACGTCTCTGAGCATGGTTGGTCCTGCGGATCCAGTTGGTTTCTGCGCAGACGTCCCTCTTCAAGGTGAGTCTTGCGGGTCCAACTGGGCTCTGCTGGGACCTACCTCTTCAGTTATACTTTTAAGTTAATTTTTCAGTTATTGTGATCGACTCATTAAGATCTCACCTCGAGCTGAGCTTAAATAAGCATGGGACTAAAAATAAAAATGTTTAATAAACGAGCTCGAACTCGAGTTCCTTTATCAAACTCGAGTTGGCTTACAAGCCCTATTATTTGAACAAACTCGAGTTCCTTTATGCAAATATTTTTTTTTGTCTCTGGTCTTGAACAGTTATAATTTTAGTTTTCTGATGCAAAATTACTGCTTATTCATCTTGGTTTTGAACAGCTTTATTTCGATTATTTGAGTTAATTACAAGTGCAGTCTTGTAGATTGTTTGTCTGACTACGTAGCCATTGTTTTGGGTTGCTAATTATCACTGTTGGGCAGTAAATATTTGCCCGATCAACAATTCTTGTTTTTCCATTTAATTTGAAACGAACATGAGCATGTGCTTTTTCGTGTTCGCTTGGTCCGTTTACATGCCTCCACATGTTACATTAAATCAATTGGATTTGTGTGGTGGTCATTAATAAGGAATTAATATATAAGTGAAACACATAAAGTTTATAAATTTCATAAAAACTAACTCTTTGGTGGGAGAAATATTATTTACTATTTGGAGCTACTGTAATAATTCTTATTCATTGGAGTTTACTTTAGCTGAAAAAGAGGTATTAGCTTGAATACTTTAAAGTTCAGAGGTGAATATTTTTAGTTGCTTTAGGATTCTCATTAGTTGTTAGAACTTTGTATATACAGTGGAAATAAGCGTCAAAATTGCCAAAACCAGAGTAGGGGTCACTTGCATTACTACAATTATGGCATCCGAAGAAGAATAAATATTTGCATCTACATCCTTCAAATTAGGATGGTATATGCTTCAATTTGACATTTTTACACTTTATAAATGTAAGTTAGCAAGGGTAATAAAATCATTTAGTATAACAAGTAGTTCAAGTTATGTAAAAGGTTCAGTTTACACAATTGTAATAGAGTCATTTGTTAAGGATTCGTATATTATGTTTTGAAAATTTTATTTTTCTTATATAAATTGTCAAATGATTGTTCGTTGGTTTATTCATTTTCTTTTACTTTTAAGTGGAAGATTAGCACGCAAAACACTTAAACATTTAGATACATGAATATTGGGCCATGTAATCTACTAAGTATAATTCTTATACGCAAATAAAATAGGAATCATATAGATTGATAGACCACAGTGAAGTTATGACTAAAAAACTAAGCATGCTATAAAATATATTACAAAAGGAATGATTACCTAACAAAAACACAAGCATCACATTGTAAATTGTCGCCGCCCGCCGCATCGCGCGGGTTTCTCACTAGTATATATATATATACTAGTAGTTGCTCCCGCGATGCGGTGGCAGCTACAACTTACAACACATTACTCGTTTATATTTTTTATATATCGTGTCATGTTCCAAATATAAACGGCAAACATATTATGATTGAAAAGTAGGAAATCAACATCTTATCTGTAATCATTTAATAGTTACATCCTTAAACTATTGTCGTTGCAATTGGAATCTCACAAATGAAAAGTACAAGCAAATTGTCAACTCCTTGACAACATTTATGGTTTTGAAATGGGTATACACTATCATTCCTAGTTTCCTAAAACAATTAAACATGGAACCACGATACCATAAAATGCAATATGCCAATATAGATAAAATTGAAAGCATTGTTTTGATCTTCCGTGAAAACAATATCAGAATAAATATAGCAAGTCAAACCAATCATTTTAATAAACTAATTACAAAATGAAGGATCATTTTGGTATCTTTCTTTAGTAGTATTTATTGGACATTTGATTAGATAAATAGCCACACACTTTGTTGGATTTATCCTTTCCAACTCCCTAAACTTCCTAGCACATTGAGTTGTTCAACCTTTTCATTGATGTCAATGTTGTAAATTATAGGTGATCAAATCGGGTTGGTCAAAGGAACCGGAACCGGTTCAGAACCGGTTCCATTAGTCAACATCACTGTTTAAACCGGTTCCATGGTCGAACCGGTTAGGGAACCGAACCGGTTCCCCAACCCTCGGACCCGGAACCGGTGGAACCGGTTCTGACCGGTTCCTAAACCGGTTCTTACACTGTAACCGGTTCCAACCGGTTACAGTGTAAAATATTATTTTTTTTTTTCGTTTCCGCTGCTTGTGTAGGTGATGATTTGTGTTCTTCTGATTTCTGAAGAGGCTCATGCTACTTTTGTTGTTCACCCATAGAGCAATGGTAAACAACATATTGAACTTAATGCTATGAGTGTCAGCGTGTTTGAATTGATTAGTCTGTATCGTGTAATGGTGAACTTAAATCTGTATCGTGTTACATTTGTTGAGTTTGCTATGTATTATAGTCTTTTGGCTTACGCAAGTCAAATGCTGAATTATAATCAAGAGCGGTGTTATACGATTCGTATTTGTATAACATGTTAAATAAAAAAAACAATTAACATAAAATTCATTTTATTTACTTTAAGAAGTTCAAAAAAAAGGTTACATGTTTTAAAATATTCAAAAACAAACTAACAAAACATTAAACTTATAAATATAAAGTTGTGACATATTATTTCTAGAAAAGCCTTCTTGTTCGTCGTAATTATTGAGTGGCGACTTATTCATCAGAATTACTTGTAGAAACGCCTTCTTGTTCGTCGTGCACTCGAACATCAAGTGGTGTTTCGTCTACCAGAGTGGTTACGTGTTGAACACGATCGATTGAGTCCAAGTGATCCTTCAAGCAAATGCACATCTCCACCGACTCCGAATTCAGTCTTGTTCTTCTCACCGATATTACCCTGCCACTAAGAGAAAAAGCAGATTCCGAAGCTACCGTAGAAGCTTGGGCGGTTAGTAAATCACTGGCCATGGTGGCAAGAATCGGAAACTCGGTTTCCTTTACCTTCCACCAAGCCAAAACATCAAAAGTGCCATATTCCTCTTCGGATAAACCGGTAGAGAAATCATATGCACTATACCTTCCTAGTTCGCTTGAAGGGGTGTTACCCCTTTGTTTTTTAGCCGTTACGTTGCGAACGGTGTTCATAAGGCTAATCATGGGGTCTCGTACTCTAGTAGCACTTGAACTTGATGAAGACCCCCCCCGGCGTAGACATGTGTATGTTTGACCCATATTTATTTATATAAAAGTCATACATAAATTTAAAATTCAAGTTAAAATCATTTTGTGCCTCTGTTAAAAAGTTTGGGTCAACTTCATGCATATCTAAGGCTGAAAAAATTTCGTCTATCACACATTCAACCCCCGTAACATTTAACATTGGGTTTAAAGCGGCGGCGTAAGTAAAAATCGGTGGCAATTCAAGAAAGTATTTTTTTAATTTAAACTTCATTGGTAATATGATGTTTGAAAACATTGGACTTTTATTTTCAAATTCTTTAAGATTGTTAACGATTAAAAATAACTCCGAAAGAACAAAGGGACTTGTCGGATAATACGTTCCCGATAGTTTCGTAGTTGATGTTTTAAAAACTTCAAGAAAAGTCGATAAGTCATTGATAATTTCCCATTTCTCATTTGAAAAGGGGATTGCCAAATCATTCTCGGCAAGACTAGAATGAAACATTTGTAAAGTTTCTCTTTGTTTCAAAGCACTTTGAAACATTATGCAAGTGGAATTCCATCGATGAGGTACATCCCAATCAGCTCCCAAAGCTTTTCTTCCCGTATCTTTACAAAATTTTCTATAATCCATTTGTCTTTTTTTACTTTTCTTAAAAACTTCATGTAGCATTACTCTAAAATCGTTTATAACCGATGTAACCTCATCCGAAGCAAGTCCGTCTTGCACGATTAAATTAATGATATGTGCAACACACCTTGAGTGAAAAAATACACCATTGCAAATCGGCGTATATTTTAATTTTAATTTATCAACCGCCGATGTATTATTCGACGCGTTATCAAATGCAATTGAAAATATTTTATTTTCTAGTTTATAAGTTTTTATAACATAATCTAAAATTTCAAACAAATTATCTCCCGTATGTGGATACTCAAAGAGTTCGAAAGCAATGGTGCGTTTCATCATTTCCCACGATGACGGGTCTACCCAATGAGCGGTGACACAAAGATAAGATTCGGGTAGACCATGTGGAGCCGACCAAACATCACTAGTTAAGTTTATTCCCGTATTTATATTTTCAAAATATGCAATTAGTACCTCTTTGGCCTTCTTCCACAATTTTAAACAATAACGTTTAAGAGTATGACGACTTACGTGAGTGTATTGTGGTTGAAGCGTATCTCGAATCATGGCGGTTAAGCGAGGGTTGTCGAAGTGGCTAAACGGCAAAGCTTCTTGAATCACAAACTTCGCCATACGATCTTGAACTCGATCAATTTGGTATGTAAATATTCCGCCTTCACTATCCATTTGCGTTTGTTGCGACTCGACGTTCTGTTTCAACGCCCTGCAATACGGTCTTTCGATGTGTTTCTTCAAATTTGAATTCGAAAGTGGGTTTAAATAAATCCCACAAAACTTGCACCGAGCCTTCAATGAATGGTCACTCAATTCAACCAAATCCCAATTGCACCAAATCTCTTGATTACGATTATGAGGTACAATACGAACGAAACTTGGTCCGGCGGTGGAACCTTGACCAACCGATGATTGTGAGGCAGCCATAACAACAAATATGAATATAGAAGAAGAGAAAACAAGAGATTAGAGAACTCAGAACGTTGTAATAGCGTTTTTTTGTATTTTTTTGCGTTCGGGTTTGCGTTTTGAGTGTTGTGATGAACCCATTACACCAAATACCTATTTATACTAGTAGTGGGGTGTTTGGGGAGCCAAAAAAACGGCCATTTTTGACCCCAACGGTCAAAAAACGGCCATAAAACCGTTTCCCAACGGCTAAAACCGGTTCCGGTCGAACCGGTTCCGGTTCGGTTCCGGTTCCTACCCGGTCCACCTCCAAAAATGTCAAACCGGTCCCGGATCGTCGGGTTGAAACGGAACCGAACCGGTTCCTACGAAAAACGGGTAGGAACCGGTTCGGTTCCACCGAACCGGTTCCAGGAACCGGTTTTGTTGTCCACCTCTATAATGTAAATAATTAAGCAAAAATTTACACAATAATAATAACAAAAAATACATATTGTCCAAAATTCCAACATAGTCGAAATTTTCAAAAACATTACTGTCCTCGTATGAATTTTAAGAGTCAATAGCTTTGGCCAACCTCTTTAAAATTTCTGAAGTGCTTTTCTCCCATCTGGATCTTTTCTCACACTGGTAACATAAAGTAAACCCTTAAATTATCATGATTCACATCCACAAGTGCTAAATAAAGTAACTCGGTTGTTTATAAACACAGACCGGAGAGGCTGGTCCAACTGAGAACCGCCAGTGTCAGCAGTTCAGTTACATATATGCTAACCGGACCTACCAACTCAAAACCGAAAGAAAACCACATTTAATATAAAAAATAAAAATAATTAAACAAAACATTTGAAAATCATTGGTATACAACATTTTGCAATGCACTAAATCAATGAAAATACATTTGAAAATCAATTTACTGTTTTGATATGTATTTGCAATTTGACAAAAATTCCTGTGTTTATATGATGTGAAACGAACACAGAAACTGTTACGAATTTAAACATTCAAGAAATGACTCATATTAGCACATCTGGCCCGTACTTAATTCTCTAATAATAATGTTGTAATCTGCAAATATAAACAATCTGCAGTTTGACATATGATGTGAAACGAACACAGAAACTGGTACCAATTTAAACATTCAAGAAATGACTCGTGTTAGCACATCTGACCCGTACTTAATTCTCTAATAATAATGTTGTATTATGCAACTACCAACAATCTGCAGTTTGACATAATAGAGGTCAAACCGTCAAAAATCTACAAAATAAAATGCTCTGTCCAAAAATTAACCCGATGATAACGATACAAAAAACATTATTGAAAACCCCCATATACCAGCATGTGGTGAATGGAATATGGGCTGATCAAGAATAACTTAAAAGTATTTTCCCAAGCATATATCATTAGGGATAGTTTAGTAAAACTAAAGCTGAAAGTTTTGAAACCAAGCTGAAAGTTTGAGCTAGGCTCGGATCAATTTAATTATAAAAACACAATTGATAAAAACACATATCAACAAAGTATATAATAAGTCCATATTAACCAAGTTCCACTGCTTAAAAAGACTTATTTTTAAATTTATAAAAACAATCTCTTCACTTTAACAAAAATGTCATTTTTGATCAGATTATATTTATGTACTGAGTTACGAAATGACATAATTTAAAGTTCTTAATAGTTTGACTTTAACAGTATCTGCAATTAGACTTTTAATTTAAATATAAAAACTGTGAAAAATGTGAAATCATATACATTAAAACGCCTTTAAACGTTAAACAACCTCCATATCAATAACACAAATCTAATGTTCATAAAATAAACCTCAAAAGCTATCTGTAAAAGCAAAAAAAATTGTGTAAGGGTATTCTCATCATAGAACAATACGACAGCCGAAACTTCTCTCCATTTTCAATAATATTTTCAAGGTACCCAAAATAAAAATAAAAATGAAACAGTAATCAGTTGATTGTAAGCAAAACATATAAAATCATATACGATTCTGTTTACGTCATAAAAACATATAAAATATGATTTGAGTCAATAAATACTTTCATACCTTTTTTTACGGTGTGTGTGGGGGGGGGGGCATAGAAAACCAAAGAAGTATTAGTTGTGTTTTACCATGATTAGGAATTTGACCTATTGTCTCTACAACCCTCTTGAGCATCATGCCACAAAAGTTACAATTGTGCATGACCGAAACACCCCTGCCAAATAAAACAAGTAATAAAACTTCAAAGTCAAAGAGAGCCCTGTGATGAAATAAAAAAAATACAACACTTCTATGCATTTTAGAACATGTTTGACTCACTTGCAGGTTCAATGATTCTTTATCTCAAAACAAAACCGAAAAGTTGAAAAACGCCTCGGGTTATAATCTCAAGTTTAACGAGAGTGTTGACCAGGTTTCTCATGGTCCCGGTTGTCCACCACTACTTCACTCTTAGGACGCCAACCGTTTTAAGTTTTAAATCCTCCACGACCCTAAATAATGAACCAGTTATTCATAAGCACACAAACTCAAATTAATAAAATGCAAAATTTGTAATTTATACGTATTAATATAATTTGTAGACATTAAAACTTTTATCTTAATATAAACGAGCTAATTAGTGAGCTTAAAAGTAGCGTAGCTTAATGTAGACTGCACCTAGTAGTAGCAAGCAACCATCCACACTACAAACTGCCAATACAAAAAAACACACTTGTTAATCATGTGGAGCAACTTCATAATCATTTTCCAAGTTTCAATTGGTGCCTAAGTGACTAACAGTAAACACATGAGAAACAGCAAAATGGTAGCCAATTTTGAAAGAAAAGAGGTAGAAGGCACTCAGCCATTCACATTACACATATACACAGAATCTATTATTTTGTGAACAATATAAAGAATCCTAAAATCCCAACTTATAATTTATTCCTAAAATTCAAATGTCACTTTTATATAAACCATAACATACCCGTCGTGTAGCTCAGTTGGTTAAGGGAGCGTAAGACTTGAAACAATAACATACCAATAAGTTCTCATAATTTATAACCATATAAACTGACATAGCATCAAGTCCTTTAATAGCTACATATAAACTAAAATGCATATATAAATATTACACCCTCCGGCCTTGAATTTGTTCAATGCACCATGCCTCTTTGCCTAACTTGATAACGTAAAAACGTTACAATAAAAGAAAATTTATGGAAAAGTCAATTGGTAGTTTGGTACTTGAGTCATTTAACTGGAAATTGGGATTGCACGTAGCGCGGGTACCTAAGCATCAAAGCCAAATGATGGCTTGCTTCACATAAAGTGGTGAAAACCATTTCTGTAATTCCAAATTTTTTAATGAAAGCATATATAACAATTTTGTATATACAGTAATTTATAATATTCAATTAGCCTTTTGATTTAATGATCCACAATACAAGCTTATCAGATATTAGGGGTCTTCACGGTCCAGTTTCATGGTTTTATGTTAAACCGTGAACCAAACCGTTAGTCACGTTTTTTGGTTTTTGCAAACCGAACCGTAGAGTTCTTAAACCGAACCAAACCAAACCGTTAGTATCAGTTTGGTTTCACGGTTTAACTCGTCAGGACTTCGTGCAAGATGTCCAATATAAGATATGTATATATAATATTGTCAAAAAATTGCAAAATTTAACACAAAGTCCCAAACAAACCAAAAAATTAACAATGCTTTGCATAAATAATCATAACACAAACGACCCAATTTTGCATAAAAGTAGCTCGAGTGCTAGGATTAAAAGTATAGTTAGGTTTTAATTAGAAAAATAATGGTCTGATCAAAATGCCCATTTCTTTCTTCATGTAGGAATATATTCTAGTTATAGGTTATACAATTGTAATTTAATTTGTAGAAAAAGATTTTTAATGATCAAATATAATATAAAAGTTGTTCTGGTATGCTATGGTGCCCTAAAAATTAATCACAGTTAACACAAACTAATAAAATTAAGAAAACAAAATAAAAAAAACAATTAAAACCGACAATCCAACCGACTTAACCAGTTTGATTTTTCGTTATCCAAAACCGTAGTTAGCAAGTCGGCTAAACTTTTCAATTTTCATCAACATATTTTATTAATCCGCACCTAAACACCACCAAATTACCAAAGCACCCTTACGATTAAAATTAAATTACTAACCTTGCCCTTCGGTTCTAAAACCAAACTTCCACCTGTTGAGGTCACAACCCAAGTTTCTTAGCCAAAGCCAGCTTTTGCTTCTGCACAACAAACACCAACAATAAATATCAGAAGCCCACAAACCTTTTATAGCACTTGAACAAACAAACCTTTTGCATCATGATACAATAGAGTAGAAACTTTAATAACATGAAACATAATATAGCTCAATTCAGTAGAAAGGTGAATTAACAACTTAAATAACTACAAACTGCCTATTACTGTATCTAATAGATGATAGCTAAAACACTTTGCAAAAGACAAATTGACAGATTTTTTGTAAGCAATTGAATCTTTTAATTCTACACTTTTTATAATGAAATACAAGTTACTTTAGCATGAAAACAATCATCAGATCAAGAAACCAGAGGTTACAGGTAAACTTATTAAACCGTAACTGATTAAAAAAGTACCTTATGAGAATTTTAAGCTGCTTCCAGTAACGTAAATTCCTCTAAAGCATAAAAAGAGAGAATAGGTAGAAAAACCGAAGCAAGCAGCTCTGAGAACAGAAACGTCAATCTATCGAGCTTCAATCATCCTTTGGTGCATCAATTTGCAAATTACAGGAATAATTAAACACATAAACAAACAAAGTTTCTTATTAAAATTATAAATGCATATGTACCTTGAGGAGTGTGCGACGTCTACGACGGAGGAGAAGGGGGTGATGGTGAGAGGATGAGCACCAGAGAAAGTTTCACATGGCAGAGTTTGGTAGAATGGGTGGTCGTTAGCTGCAAAGAAAAGAGTAAATGCAGAGTTTGAATTTTGAAATGGAGCCTTAGGGTTTTGAAAGTTGTTGTTTGGAGCCAGGGAGCTTTGTGGGTTGTAACATATGTTGTAGGAGTTGTAAAACTCTTAATTTTAAGAGTTTTTGACAAATTACCTTTTTGCCCTTCCTATATGTATTATAATATAGTATAGATAGGCAAAAGATCATCATCATCGTCGTCGTACTAAGTATATCCCACCAATAGCAAAGCTATGGTAGGGTCTGAGAATGGTAAGATGTAGACAGCCCTACCTCTACCCCATAGGGATAGAGAGGCTGCTTCCGGTGAGACCCCCGGATCGATAGTAGTTTTGCATCAATCCTTGAACATAAGGCACATAATACTTAATCATCGGGACACCTGCTGATCGGTGCATGTAACCTTGTCTTTCGGCAATCAACGCCTCCACATGATGTTAGATTAACCTTCTGCCACTTTTAACGTTATTTTCACGAGATTAGTAAAATAACATCAAAATTACTGCAATTTCACTTTTGCCCACCCGAGGGTTCACACATATATACTTTATATGTGCCCATCCAATACAATAATACCTTAACATACAATAGGTACGCGAATCCCTATTTTTCACGAATCGATCCATGAAATCACATCCCAACATCTCGGAATCGTCAATACATAACCAATTAGTCATTGGTTCACCGAAAAAACAATATTGGATCGTTAATCGATCAATTTTATACTATTTTTCATGAAAACCGTTTTTAAGTGTTTTTTTAGCGTTTTAGGTTTTTGGCAGAGTGTTTTAGCTTTGGTTGAGCGTTTTTGAGCGTTTTAGGGTTTTCTCTTTGTTTTTTGCCTTTGAGCGTCTCGCGTACCTATCATACGTTAAAGCATTATTGTACAATATCTCGACCATATATATCTATATCTATATATATATGTGTGTGTGTGTTTGATTTCTTTTGAGAACCACTTTGAGTTTTAAGAACTCGAAAGAACTCTCCGTAACAATTTTTTTGAATTTATTTTTACACATATATAATACATAAGTGTAAGTAATGTAAAAAAAATTACAGTATTTTTTTACACACCGAATCGACTTATTACACATGTGTAACTAACATTTAATCTTGTGTAATTATCAAAAATATTTATTCTCTCTCCTGATTAATTTTTTAATCAGATTTATTTTCAGACACATATTCCATACTCATTTAATTAAATGTGGGGTCCATATTAAGTTCTTAAAGTTCTTACAGCCCATCAATGTTCTCAAAATATCCTTTGTAACATTCGTTACTTTTCAAACCCGAAATCTGACCCGCTTCAAATTTTCAGTTTTATTTATAAATATATGTATAAATATAAATATATATTTCAAGTTTCATCTTACGTATTTCTATTACGTTCGTTAACCAACACGTTTTGATGTCTTGATGTATTCATATCTTTTGTTATTATCTATACAATATTCCCAATAATCCAAGTAATTAATCAATCATTACCATTCAATTTGTTTAATTTACAAGACTCCGACATTTAAAGTTTTACTTAAACGAATCCCAAACTATTAAGACATAATACGAAGAATACTTAAGTTTATAAACTTCTTTGTCGTTGTTATAACATTCTAAAGTTAAAGGTTCAAATGGTAACTATAGTCTAGTTATGATTTAAAAGGAATATGAAACTCCAGGGGCTGAATGTGTAACTTCTTAATTTAAATTAATATTAAATAATATATAAAAACCCAGCCCTCACCCTTCTCGTCCCTCTCTTTCTCGCGTTTTTCCGGCAGCCTTTCCGACCGTCGGATTTCGTCGCCGGCAACACTTAAAGTCACATTTACACTTCGCTTTATCTATTATTTCACCCCAAACGTCATCTCCACTAAATCTGAATATTATTACGTGATTAAGGTCGTCATTAACAACCTATTAAACACCCATTAATCGTTCGACCGATCGGATTATAATCAAAACTTAATAACACAAATTAATCACTAATAGATCAAATTGAAATTATACATAGGATTCTAACATTCAACTAAACTTTTTCCAAACATCAATATACACAAACATACCCTCTGTAATCAGTAATTTGTTCTTATTATTTCGGTTCCGGCCAACTCGTCGTTCATCGTCTTTCTAGCACCATTAGAGGTAATAATTATATGGTTTTGATTCGTTTTTAGCCAATTAACAAAACCCCTAAACTTAATTAAGCAAACATGGAACAAATTAACATATTAGAAAGTTAGGGTTTTGATTGAACAAGATGAACTTGTAGGTTTGTTTATATATTTTCTATTTCCATTATTATCCCAAAAACCAATATGGTCTAGTGGTTAGGACCTGTTTGTATCAGCCAGAGGGCCCAGGTTTGAACCCGGGTCAGAGCGTTCTCCTTGTTTTTATTTTTTTAGAAATCATTTTCTTTTATATAATAACCAAATTAAAACCCATAAAATTATATAAATCAAATAAAATTATATTAAGATAAACAAATTAGTTTTTAAACTATATCTATGATTTGTCACCTAAACACAAATATTTCAAACTCGATAAATTCATTTTAAACTCATTTGTTTTGTTCGTTAAACTTCCGTTAACACTTTCGTTTTCAAATAAAATATATCGTTAACACCAATATTTCCGTAACCCTCATAATATTCAAACATGATATTAATATCATAATTTAAACTAATATTAAATTCATAATTTATTAACAATTCGTTAAAATTCGTTAAAGCTTAACAATAATATTATATTATCAAAACTCCATAAATTGAGAAAATATACATTAAATTTCTGGCAAATAGATTTATTTACTTTTATAAGTTGTTAATTAATATTTTATTTGTACATTTTATTTTAGTTGTGAAGTTCAATTGCTTCGGTTCCTTTTACACACTTTTAGTTTTATTTCATGTTTGTCTTCGACTTCAAGGTGAGTTTCTCACAACCCCTTTTTACTATTTTACTACTTTTGGGGGTAGCATTTATGTCCTATCCAAAATACAATTTCGTTTATTCATTATTTACAAACTACAATTCGTTACATGGACTTGTGTGTTTATTTGTTTACTTGCTTAAAGATTACGTGCATGGATTACTTCAATATAGTATGATCATACGCCCCCCTTTGCGCTCAAGATATTTGTTGTCATGAGTGGAAAAGGGCCTCATTATCCGAGTACGTTGGTGCACAATCCCAACTGGAAAGGACCTTACTTGCACTTATCTGAGTACGCTGGTTCACAATCACAACTGGAAAGGACCTTACTTACTCATTTACACTTGTTCATGGAATTGTATGATTTTTATGTACTTATATCAAAACTTGTGTGAACTCACCAACTATTCATTTAGTTGACTTTATTTTAAATATATGTTACATGTACAATTAGTAGAGGATGAAACAGAGAAGACACTAGAACTTAGATTATATTAATAAATGGACAAGTTGTTAATTGTTCTTGAATTTCCCTTGTATTTCTTGTTACAAACTTTTGTACTTGATGTTTAAATTAATTAATGATAATATTGTCACTTAATAGTGTCACATATGTTTTGAGAAATCTGTACGTCACACTCGGGAGTATTCCGCTTTAGCCAGGGTGTTACAGATTAATATCAGAGCCGTGACTATAAGATATGACATTAGACGTAGTGTTCTAGTTGGTTATAGCTTATTTTAATTATTTTAGGGTTGCATGATTAGGAATTATGTGAGCCTTATGTGATTGTTCAAAGCACTTACTTGATACTATTATACTGATGATTCAATTACTTCAATTACACAAGCACACACAAGTCCAAGGCTTATGCCTAACGTAAAGATTTTCAATTTCAATAATCAAATTTTCGATATTTGGTGGTCCGATATTTCTTCTTCTTAAAGATGGTTCGTTATGGCGGGTATGTAGTAAACTGTAAGGGGAACGTGCTTGTTTTTTGAACTCTTGACACCAAGGTTATTGAAACCTAAGGATAAGCAATTCTAAATAAATCCCAATCAGACGCGGGACCTGGTTGCTTACCTAGAGATTTAGGAAAGGGCATGAACTCTATTAAGCCAAAGCATACCACTTTCAGCGCCATATGAATGACAACTTTAAGTTTTCAAATGTGACCATGTTCTCTCTGTGAAAAGAATAGGATTACACTCTTAGGATGTCATACAAGTCATGATGATTCATGCAACGTGTGACGTCAGACTCTCTATGTTTTACAATGTGTTTTAACTGAAAGTCTGCCAAGTCATGGTGATACACGAATACTAAGCTTTCGGTTCGATTTAATTATGCATTTTTATACGAGAATAGTTAAGTTAAAAAATTTTGTGACACGTTTTCTTTATTTATACGTTCATTTATGGCTTGAAATTTTAAAAGTTCGAAAAGTAATAACCGAATTTCAAACGATTACTTTATTATTTTACTATTATGTTTTAGAATTGAAAGTTCAAAAAGTTATGGTGATACATAAATGGTTGAATTTCGATTTGATTACTATATTATTTTATTCATTTACTACTACGTTTTAGAATTGAAAATTCGAAAGGTCGTGGTGATACATGAATGGTCGAATTTCAATTCGATTACCTTATTACTATGTTCGTTTACTGTTATGTTTAGAATTAAAAAAAATTGAAAAGTCATGTTCATGAACACTCGATTTTCAATTCGATAACTATTTATTGTTAAGTTTAATACTTTTACCATATGATTATTCAATAATTTATAAGGCTTTCGTTTATTGAAATGTGAAAACTCATGACGTTTCATGGGAATTCCAAATTCGATTTCAAATTTGTTTCATGCGATTCTTTTCTTTACTTGTTTTTATTGATGTATCTATTAGTTGTTTTCATACTTAGGTCCCAAGTCACGCGAATTCTTAACGTTTCGTATCATGCCTCCTCGTTTTCCTAGTTGTCACACTCAACTCGCAAAATGACAATCCAAGTTATCAAGCAAATGGCCTCCGCGATCCAGATCACCCCACGTTTAACCGCACCCACCTTCATCGCTATAGTAAATTCAAATTCAAACCCAGCACCATTCTTGGAAACGCAAACTAAGTCCAACCAAAAAGCCTCGCGCTAAAACACACCCTTTGTACTGCATGTGTAAATCCCACCCTTTTACTTCCCTGAAACGTTGATACACTTCAATCTGTGGTAAATTCAATTACCACTTATTGCTAAAATCTACCCAAACTCAACGCCACTCACCCATTGGCAAGACCTATACCTAACCATTTGTCTCAATCACATGTTTGACCTCATGCTTCAAACCTGCTCTCATTGTGGTGACCCTAACACACCCGCCATACTTTGGAAGGCCTAACTTGTTTCCGCCATGCAATATCCTAACCCCGCATCCTTTGTCGACCTTACACAATTTCCTGGTTTCAATACTTAGATCTTTACAAAACTCATCAAACTCGTCTATATTTTCTTTTGCATACTTTCCTACATTTTATTTCTTTTACTAACACCTCGTGCCTAATCCCATATCCTCAGTTATTTTTAACTTTCAGTCAAATGGATTTTCTTTAAAAAGAATTTATTATCTCTATTATTATTGTTATTATTATTATTATTATTATTAAAGTTATTAATATTATCATCACTACTAATATTACTACTACTATTGTTATTAGTACCATCACCGTCATCATCATCATTATTATTATTACCGTAATTATCAATATTATTATTATTATTATTATTATAAATTTTATTATTATTATTATTATTATTATTATTATTATTGTTTTTATTTTTATTATTATTATTGTTTATATTATTATTATTATTACTAGCATCATCGTCACTACTATTAATATAATAATATTTAAATTAAAATATTTGCTTCAAACAAGTTTTGAGCCCTTTTGAAACTATTTTTTATTCAACAAGTCAAGTAATCTGACAATTATTTTTTCCTATGTCCTGCGCCAAAAGAAAACAATTGTTTTTACGTTTAAGATTTCATAAAACTTGAAAGTCTTAGCGATAGCTAAAAACTTTTTGCCTAAATAAAAAATAGAATAAATCTTATTTCACCATGAGATATAAAAACACCACGATTTACAACCGATTTTTGTAAATTAAAATATATATTGCATCCCTTCCTTTCTTTCCCCTTCGTTAACGCAAATGAGTTTCGGATAAGAAATCATGGCACCACCTCCCACGTCAACCTCTCATACCCCAAATAAACCGACATTCGAGAAGACAAGCATCGCAAGCTACATTTTCTTTTCTTTAACCTTCTCCTTCACGTATTTTTCGGACGTACCCAAAGTGATTTTTATATCCACTTCTTTAGAATATTATCTATGAAGTTTATTTTGATTGTTCATTAATCTTTGATCCATATTCGTTTGTATTTTACGAAACGTAAATTCGTACATCATTCTTATTCGCTTTACTAAATCGGTTTACGTTTGTTATTTCAAATCCTGTGGTCTATGACCAATTTTTCATAAACGTAACCGTTAAGTGAAAATTGGGACTATGAACATGTATGTGTCAGAATGGATTGGAGTCTCACTAATTGGTTGTTAATGATTATTATTTTTATTAACGCTTATTATTTTACTAACATGCACAACCCGGCACCTGTACACATGGAACGTGGTAGAGAGCACGCAACTGGCACCAAATTTTAAAGAAAATTAGTATCAAGAAATTCGGGATTGAAATTGGTACCGATATTTACCAATTTTTTTCCTATGATACCGGTATTTAGCCGAACATTTTCGATACCGATACTAGTACCAAGTCTTTAAGAAAACCCAGATCGGGGTACTACTATGGTACCAAGCTCGTCCCTCGTTTTAAACCGGAAAGGTTTTTGAAATCCTTTCAACCAAAGAATTTTAGTTACATTTTTTCAATTTTTTCATGCAATGATTTTTACGTCATTTTATAAACCCACTTGGACCCAAAGCCTTTCAACTCATAAATCTCCTTACCCGAACCAAAATAAACTATTTTTGTATTGACTAATTGATGGTGTGTGCGCGGTGTGTTTAAAATGGTTGGAATGAAATTTTAGCTTTCGCACAAGATCATGTTTTAAATTTATAATAGTGATTTCTACTAAGACTAAACACACATAAGAGAGGCAAGTGTACCTATCATATATGTAGAATAGTATTGGTAAGAACCAAGTATCGATCCGTGAACACAAATGTTTCTAATAATGAATCTTCGTTTTAGTTCAATCAGAGAGTTTTAATCATTTTGGGGTTGATTTTTAAACTTTTTATAAAATAGAAATACTTATATATATATATATATATATATATATATATATATATATATATATATAGGGTTGGTATCATTTAAGAACTCCAAAAAAGTTAAGAACTGTTAGGAACTCTAAACAACCAAACATTTTTTTAAATTTTTTTATATACTAACATTATTTAAGAGTAGTTTTATCATATTTTATATAAAAAAATTTGATTGCATATATAAATAACAAGTTTACATATGTGTAAAATTTATGTACTAACAAATTTACATAGGTGTAAAACAAAACATAAATCGTAAATATAGATATAAAAAAATGATAAAGCTACACTCAACTAACATTAACATACAAAAATATTTATAAAAAACGTTAGTTTTCAAGGGTTCTTTCAAGTTCTTAATTAATTTAAGGGTTCTGTAATGATACTCATCATATATATATATATATTATGTAGATGACAAGAAGAGAAATTCTAAATGAGTAAATCAATTATATAAAGGTTACCATCTAAGATCAAGAATCCACTCCATTCTTCCTTGATGATTAATAAGTAAACATGTGATAAACTTGCCCTAATAATATATGATAGAATAGCCCATCATTTCTAAGTGAACATATTCTATGACATAAAAGAAATTAGCATGCATATTTTCAAGTCCATCCTTGCTTAATCTCATACTACCACGAGAATATCAATTTAAGTAGGCAAGTAGTTTAGTAAAGTAGAAAGATTAGGATTGACTTCGATTTCTCAAATACCAATTCTAATAACTTCGGGTGGTTACAGTTTAGTCACACAACCTCCCCCTGGTTGATTTAATTAGGTTATAATTGCACATTCCATTAACATATGATTTCTTTAACTAGCATGATAACCTATGCAATTGTGTTAACGATGTTATTTCAGAATAATCAAAACTAGAGAAATAGATCATAGCTTATATCTCATCAAAGTACAATATAAGGATCCATGTTTTATCTTGAATAAGTTATCAAGGTATTGTTTTTACCATTTCTAGTCTCCAAGAACATGAGTGAATCATGAATGATTGTTAATCATCAACCTTGATTTGTTGAGTTAAAGTGATAAAACATTTTTCATCAAAGGATAATTGCAAAATAACCATGTACTTTACTAAACTAAACCACATATTTAATACAATCATCAAGTAAAACACAGTTTCTTCACAGAAATTAGATGGTAAATGGAGTTTAGCTCATAATAATCATAGTTATGAACGTCAAAAGAGATGAAGATAACAAACATATGATCAAACTAGAACAATCTAACCAAATGTGAATGAATCTTCTTTCTTCAATGATGATGGATGATGATGATGATGATTCCAAGCCTTCAAACTCTCCACAAGATCTTCAATATAAGTGTAACGTGGGTGTTTTTATAAGAGAAAGTCGTATAGAAGTTTTTTTCAAGCACACCAAATGAGTGCAACATGCTCCACTATTTATAGGCTGCACGGCCCCATGCCTTAGGAGGCATGCCCCCGTGTCCACGTGTCCTCTCGCATTTAATGCTCTGTCAGATCATAAATGATGAATCACCACGGGGACGTGCTTCATGAGGCACAACCCCGTATTTTTGGTGTTTTGTTGTACACCGTGTTCCCACCTAATGATGCATACTTTAAGATCTGTAAGGCCCCATTACCGGTTCCTCACAATTGTACGTTGGATTTACTCATCAACATAGTTCTAATCATCAGAGTCAATAAAAACATACACGGAATATAAAAACTTTAATAAAACATTTCGTAACAATCCATAACTTGTGTTAGAACATCATCTTGTCTTTCAAAATAAACATAACATTAAACATAAACGTCTTGAGTCTTCCGATCCCAGCCTCTTATTCAATGCCACGTGTTCCCCTCAAGCGAGCGGCCTCATCCTAGTCACCTGCGTGCATACTAAAATTCAGCTACGCTGAGTGAGTTCTAGTTAATCACATAACATACAATACAACACATACATACATTCTTTCATTCATACTTTCATACTTTTATCTTATCCTTACTTACCTTCATTTCTTACGTTATAAAGAGCATTACGCCCTACTTTCCTCGAGTATTATTAGGGCTCGGTCCCTCCTTCCTCGAGTATTATTAGGGCTCGGTCCCTCCTTCCTCGAGTATTATTAGGGCTCGATCCCTCCTTCCTCGAGTATTATTAGGGCTCAGTCCCTCCTTCCTCGAGAATTATTAGGGCTCGGTCCCTCTTTCCTCGAATATTAGTAGGGTTCGATTCCCTCTTCGTTTTACATTCATTCATATATCATACATATCATATCATCATTTAGCATAACATTACGACTTGACAATACGTGCAACATCCGAAGATCGTTCACGTACTAACAAGCAATCATTCATACTTTTCACATAATCACGTAAGGCATACATTTATCACTTAGGATAAATGTATCAACAAACACATCGAGTATGAACACAACCCCGAAAAACATAACAAGGAAGTGGGGCTAGAAACTCACCTGGATCATGTTTCTTTCTCCGTTAATAGTTAATCCTTTCTTTAATTGAGCTCTGCTAACTGTATATAATTTACACGTGTCAATACTCGTCTGATCTAATCTAGGGGCCTAGTATTAGCTTACTTTTACTTAGCATTTTTATGGTTTTCCTTTATTTTAACTCTCTTGTATTTTGATCTCATAAGTCCTTACAATGCATGCCATCACGTGTGTACTCAAGTATGTCTACATATACGGGTCTCCAGGTATCCGGGTCTCAATATAAGCGAACTTAGATATAAGAGAACTTAGATTAGGGCGAACTTGGATATAAGCGAACATGGTAGCATGCGAACTTGAATGAGGCGAACTTAACAATCAGCGATCTTATATGGCGAAGTTAACAGAAGCGATCTTATGCAACGAACTTAACAGCGAACTTGTTTGGCGAACATGCTTGCAAGAGAACTTGTCGCAACGTACTGCTGCTGTCTAGGTTCGTTTATCAACCAAAACGCACGTTTTGGTGACCTTAATCCAGTTATTATGGTTCGGCCTTAGCCCCAACCGTTCTCTTGGCCGTTTGCGGTCCAAACTTGACCTGGACGAATCATAAAGTTTGATCTTCTAAGCTAAAATGTTCCAACTAGATCTAGGGTTCATTTTAGACGTGCCGCACATGTTTATAGGTCCAATAAGTTCGTTTTAGCATCAAGTTTTCAACTTTATGTTTCGTTTATACCTGATCTATTCTCGATTCAAGTTTCAAGACTAAACGTTTATAAAAACGTAAACTTTAAAATAAAAAAAACATACCTTTTTTTGTTCGTTTGGTCTCGGTTAGCTTGTTTATGAACCTTAAACCTTGTGTCTACTTGTATATCAAAGATCTACCGAGAATAAACGCTTGTTTGATCTTGCTTCTCTTTCCCTCACACGGCCGCATATGGTATGGGTGTAGGTGTGTGTAGAGATTATGAGGGAAGATGGAAATGAGAGTTAGGGTTTTAGGATGGTTTAAGAGGGTATTTATATCCCTTAAAGTCCATGGACCCTAAGCCATCTCATCCATAATTCCATCTTGATTAATCTAAGTCCATTTTTCTTTCTTTATTTAATATTAATTACATATTAGACACACGACAACTTAACACAATCTTTCTTTAATTAATATTATAATATTTAGGATGTTACAAGTCTTCCCTCCTTAAAGAGGTTTCGTCCCCGAAACCTAAATATTACTTAAACAGGTTAGGGTAAAACTTGCGCATCTCATCCTCGGCTTCCCATGTAGCATATGATCCCTTGCGATGCTTTCATATCACTTTCACCAAGGGTATAACCTTGTGACGAAGTTGCTTCTCCTTGCGATCAACAATCTCTATCAGTTGCTCAATGTAGTTCAGCTGTTCATCCACCCCGATGTCCATCAATGGTACGTGAGACGTATCATCAGCCAGACATTTCCTCATATGAGAAACATGGAAGGTTGAATGAATTCCTTCTTGCTCATCGGGTAATTCCAGCTTATAAGCTACTTCACTCACACGATCTAAGATCTTAAACGGTCCAATGTACCTTGGACTCAACTTCCCCCTCTTCCTGAAACGAATAATTCCTTTCCAAGGCGAGACCTTGAGCATCACGTTGTCACCAACATTAAACCCAATCGGTCGTCGCCACTTATTAGCATACGACTTCTGTATGTCCTGAGCAGCTTTCATTCTTGCCTTAATCTGATCGAACTTTGAAGACGTTTCTTGAACCACCTATAGACTTCCCATTTTTTTCTGACCAATCTCTCCCCAACAAACCGGAGTCCTACATCTTCTACCATAGAGCATTTCAAACGGTGGCATACCAATACTTGAATGGTAACTGTTGTTATAGGAGAACTCTGCTAGATGCAGGTGATCATCCCAAATTCCACCGAAGTCTAAAACACAAGCACGTAGCATATCCTCAAGGGTTTGAATCATCCTTTCAGACTGTCCATCCGTTTGAGGATGATACGCCGTACTGATTTTCAATCTCGTTCCCATAGCTTCATGGAACTTCTTCCAAAATCTCAAAGTAAACCATGTATCTCTATCAGACACGATCGATAACGATACTCCATGTTTAGTCACAACCTCTTTAATGAACAAGCTTGCTAACGGTTCTGACGAGATTGTCTCTCGTATAGGCAGAAAGTGAGCACTCTTGGTCAAACGGTCCACAATCACCCAGATGGTATCATTATGCTTAGTTGTACGAAGTAACTTAGTTATGAAATCCATGGTGATGTGTTCCCATTTCCATTCGGGTATCTCAAGCGGTTGTATTTTTCCATAAGGCTTCTAATGTTTGGCTTTGACTTGTAAACAAGTTAAGCACTTACTAACATAATCCACCACATCGTTTTACATTCCTGGCCACTAGTAATCTCTTGTCAAATCTTGGTACATTATTGTAGTTCCTGGATGGATTGAGTATCAAGATTTATGAGCCTCATCTAAGATTCGATCTCTAAGATCTCCATATCGTGGGATCCACATACGGTCAAACCTAGTCTTAACACCATGAGTGTTTTCCATCAACTCATCCTGCTGGCCGTAAATTCTTTCTTTCTTCACTAACCCTTCATCTACTAACACCTCTGACTATACTTTGATGATTTCTTCAAAAAGGCTTGAATTCATGATCAACTGGCACGACTTCACCGTTGCGAGGACTTCTTCATTCTCACGACTTAAAACGTCGGCGACCATATTAGCTTTACCAGGATAGTATTTAATGTCGCAGTCGTAATCTTAAATCAACTCTAACCATCTCATCTGTCTCCTGTTCAACTCCTTCTGCTCGAAAAAGTATTTTAGACTATTATGATCGGTGTAAATGGTACACTTAGTACCATACATATAATGTTTCCATATCTTAAGAGCATGCGCTACAGCTGCTAGCTCTAAGTCATATGTCGGATAAGTACTCTCATGAACTTTCAACTGTCTGGACGCGTAAGCTATTACTTTTCCTCATTGCATCAACACACAACCTAACCCACGATACGAAGCATTAGTACAAACAACCAAATCCTCGACACTATCGGGTAAAGCAAGGATTGGAGCTTGAGTGAGCCTCTTCTTTAATTCCTCAAAATCTTCTTCTTGGAACTTTCCCCAACTGAATACTACTGACTTTCGGGTCATACCGGTCAACGGTGCGGCTATCTTGGAGAAACCCTCGATGAATCTTCTGTAGTAGCCAGCTAACCCTAAGAAGCTTGTATATCAGTCGGATTCTGTGTAGTCTTCCAATTCGTTATCGCCTCAATCTTAGCGGGGTCCACGGTAATCCCTTCGGGATTAATCATGTGACCTAGGAATTGCACTACTCTTAACCAGAATGCGCATTTCGAAAACTTAGCGAACAATTTCTCTTTCTTCAGAGTCTCCAATACATCTCTCAAATGCTCAGCATGATCAGACTCGTTCTTTATATAAATCAATATGTTGTTGATGAAAACGATAATTGACTTATCCAACATTGGCCGACACACAATCATCATGTCCATAAATGCTGCGGGAGCATTCGTTAGACCAAATGACATCACGAGGAACTCGTAGTGTTTATATCTCGTCTGAAACGTTGTCTTAGGGATGTCCGCCTCTTTCACTTTTAACTGATGATAGCCTGATCTGAGATCTATCCGTGAGAACCAACTTGAACCTTGCAGTTGGTCAAATAGATCATCAATCCTTGGCAAAGGATATCTATTCTTTACCGTAAGCTTATTCAACTCGCGGTAGTCTATGCAAATTCTCATGCTTCTATCCTTCTTCTTCTTCACGAACAACATTGGTGTGCCCCACGGGGAAATACTTGGTCTAATAAAACCCTTGTCAAGGAGTTCCCGCAGTTGGGATATTAATTCTTTCATCTCAGACGACACTAGACGGTAAGGCGCTTTTGCGACGGGTTGGGCTCCTGGTACTAAGTATATCTGGAATTCTATCTCTCGCTCCGGTGGCAACCCCGGAAGATCCTCAGGGAATACTTCTAGGTAGTCGCGCACGATAGGAACATCTTTCAATTCTTTCGTCTCGGCCGTAGCGTTGACAACGTACGCCAGGTAGGCACCGGACCCTCGTCTTAACAATCCCTCGGCTTTTATCATTGAAATGACATTAAGCCCAAAACTTTCCTTATCACCATAAACCGTCACCACCCTACCATCCAAGGACTTTAACCTTATCATTCTACTCCTACACACTATCTGAGCCTTATACTCAGACAACCAATCCATTCCCAAAATCACATCGAACCCTCCCAAGGTCATAACATACAAGGTAACAGGGAACTCATGTCCCTCTAACTCTATCTTACAGTCCTTAACCAGTTTCATTATTTTAAACGAAGTGTCACTAGCGGTTTCTACTATAAAAGTTTCAGACACTCGGCAACATTTCATTTTAGCTAATTTACTAAATGTCGTGGCTACGAAACTTTTGTTCGTACCGTCTACTAGAAACGAACCTGTGACGACATCTGGAATATGCTTAGCTTGTTCTTGAGTTAGCATGTAGGCTCTGGTCTTTGGCCTTGTTGGTTCAGCATCTTTCTTTCCACTTTCTCCAGCTTCGCCCTCAGTGCATTCCTTAGCAAAGTGACCCGTCTTACCGCACTTGTAACATGCGGGTTTAGCACTGCACTCATGAGCGTAGTGACCTGCCTTCCCACACTTGTAGCAAACATTCGACCCAAATCTGCACTCCCCAGCATGCATCTTTCCACACTTATGACAAACGTCGGAACCTTTACCCCATCCGCACTCACCACCGTGTGCTTTGCCACAAGTTTTGTACGACCTTTTGTCCCACACCTTCTGTTTCTTATCTTTTGAGTTCCACAACTGAGTACCGGGTCATTTAACAGGAGCGACCCACTTCTTATCCTTCTTTTCTTCTCCCACCACAACGTCATCCGCAGCCAGGTCCTCATAAACTATCTCTGCGAGTTCAATAGTAGAGTCAAAAGTACCAGGTTTATTTGCCCTGACAAGTATGCAAACATTCTGTGGCAATCCCCTTACATAACACTTGATTCTTTTAGCTTCGGTGTTGACCATATCGGGTACCAACCTAGACATTCGGTTGAACTCGGTGGTATATTCACGATGTGTCATCGTTCCAGCTTTCAAATTCAGGAACCTCATCTCTGCTCTTTCAACTTCTGCGTCAGCACATAACCTTTTCGTCACCAATTTAGACCCTCCCATTTCATAGCCTTAATCTCCTCTGGACTCTTCCTTTGCTCAATCGATTCCCACCAATACATCGCCTCATCACCAAACGATTGGGTGGCATACCCGACAGCTTGGTCGAGACGGCACTAACTAATGCGGTTAACCTTGTCCATAGTGGTTATCCATTGAAGAGTACCGATCACGTCTCCCAAACCAGTCAGCTTCGGCGGGTCACATCCCTTGAAGGACTTATAGTTGCACCCACCTCGGCCTCTATTCCTGTCATCGACCTTTACAGACTTAACCACACTCGAGGCCTCCCTCTCTCTGTCGTCATCTTTCTTACCATCTCCTCCCGCTCCTTCCGCGGGTCTTTCACGGCTTCCAGCAGACCCTCCGGGAGTCATATTCTTCACAGTAGTGGCTACTGCTTGAACAATAGCTGCTTAAATTGTGGGATCCACTTGAACCCCTTCTTTGTTGTTTGGGTCTCTTCCAGCTGTGCTTCCTTCATCTCCGGTGTTGGAAGCTGTCTCAACCGAAGGTTGCTGGACACGACAAGGCCTGCCCCGGCGTCCGGTGCGACCTCCAGCTCTTACAATTCCTCCAGCTCCCACATGATCTCCCGTTCCAGCCATTGTATTCTAAAAGGGAAAACACAAACGTCATCACTCAAGGAACTATTTAGTACAAGGATAGTAAGGATAACAGGTAATAACCGTGGCCATCTATGATTAGCTAATCACGTTACTTTCCGTGTCCTATACACTTCCTCTTATGAGTCTATTTTGCTGATTCTAATCTTAAACAGTTAATCAATCAAACAATTAAGAAATCCTATCCATATCAATCAAGATAACATTACCATTTATTATCTAACCATACACTTTACCTTTAGTGAGCTTGCTCGAGTGACACATGGCATTTCTTGAACTGGCATCTTCTTACTTAAATCTCATTCTCTGTTCGAGTCTAAGCATGTAGGATGCTTAAATCTCTCGAACTTTACTCTGATACCAACTTGTAAGGCCCCGATACCGGTGCCTCACATTTAGATGTTGGATTTACTCATCTACATAGTTCTAATCATCATAGTTAATTAAAACTTATGCGGAATATAAAAACTTTCATAAAACATTTCATAACAATCCATAACTTGTCTTAGAACATCATCCTGTCTTTCAAAATAAACATAACATTAAACATAAACGTCTTGAGTCTTCCGATGCCAGCCTCTTATTCAATGCCATGTGTTGCCTTCAAGCAAGCTGCCTCATCCTACTCACCTGCGTGCATACTAAAAGTCAGCTACGTTGAGTGAGTTTTAGTTAATCACATAACATACAATACATACATACAAACATTCTTTCATTCATTCTTTCATACTTTTATCTTATCCTTACTTACCTTCATTTTTTACGTTATAAAGAGCATTACGCCCTACTTTCCTCGAGTATTATTAGGGCTCGGTCCCTCTTTCCTCGAATATTATTAGGGCTCGGTCCCTCATTCCTCGAGTATTATTAGGGCTCGGTCCCTCCTTCCTCGAGTATTATTAGGGCTCGGTCCCTCCTTCCTCGAGTATTATTAAGGCTTGGTCCCTCTTTCCTTGAATATTAGTAGGGTTCGATTCCCTCTTCGTTACCATGCAACCATACATCATTTACATTCATTCATATATCATACATATCATATCATCATTTAGCATAACATTACGACTTGATACTACGTGCAATATCCGAAGATCGTTCACGTACTGATAAGCAATCATTCATACTTTTCACATAATCACGTAAGGCATACATTTATCACTTAGGGTAAATGTATTAACAAACACATCAAGTATGCACACAGCCCCGAAAGCATAACAAGGAAGTGGAGCTAGAAACTCACTTGGATCCTGTTTCTTTCTCCGTTAATAGTTAATCCTTTCTTTAGTTGAGCTCTGCTAACTGTATATAATTTACACGTATCAATACTCGTCTGATCTAATCTAGGGGACTAGTATTAGCTTACTTTTACTTATCATTTTTATGGTTTTCCTTTATTTTAACTCTCTTGTATTTTGATCTCATAAGTCCTTACAATGCATGCCATCACGTGTGTACACATATATATATGTCTACATATACGGGTCGCCAGGTATTCGGGTCTCAATATAAGCGAACTTAGATATAAGCGAACTTAGATATAATCGAACTTTGATTAAGGCGAACTTGGATATAAGCGAACATGGTAGCATGCGAACTTGAATGAGGCAAAATTAACAATCATTGATCTTATATGGTGAAGTTAACAAAAGCGAACTTATGCAACGAACTTAACAGCGAACTTGCTTGGTGAACATGCTTGCAAGCGAAATTGTCGCAGCGTACTGCTACTGTCCAGGTTTGTTTGTCAACCAAAACGCACGTTTTGGTGACCTTAATCCACTTATTATGGTTCGGCCTTAGCCCCAACCGTTCCCTTGACCGTTTGCGTTCCAAACTTGACCCGAACGAATCATAAAGTTTGATCTTCTAAGCTAAAATGTTCCAACTAGATCTAGGGTTCATTTTAGACGTGCCGCTCATGTTTATAGGTCCATTAAGTTCGTTTTAGCATCAAGTTTTCAACTTTATATTTCGTTTATACCCGATCTATTCTATATTCAAGTTTCAAGACTAAGCGTTTATAAAAATGTAAACTTTAAGATAAAAAAACATACCTTTTTGTGTTCGTTTGGTCCCGGTTAGCTTGTTTATGAACCTTAAACCTTGTGTCTACTTGTATATCACAGATCTACCAAGAATAAACGCTTGTTTGATCTTGCTTCTCTTTCTCTCACACGACCGCATATGGTGTGGGTGTAGGTGTGTGTTGAGATTATGAGGGAAGATGGAAATGAGAGTTAGGGTTTTAGGATGGTTTAAGAGGGTATTTATATCCCTTAAAGCCCATGGACCCTACGCCCATCTCATCCATAATTCCATCTTGATTAATCTAAGTCCATTTTTCTTTCTTTATTAAATATTAATTACATATTAGACACACGAAAACTTAACACAATCTTTGTTTATTTAATATTATAATAATATTATAATATTTAGGATGTTACAAGATCGGAATCATAAAGCCACGAAACGATATCACCTTTGATGGTTTTCGCAGCCTTGAATGTTGTCTTTTCGTGATCAGTTGCCCGAGCTTTGATCTGCTTCTCGTTTTCTTGATCCACATATCTATATACCTCAATAAGCTTAGAAAGTGGAGCTTCGTTGCGTACCTCAAACATACACTCGAATACTGGATCCTTCGAACCCGAACCAGATTCCAGTACTTTCTCTTTGTTCTTATTTCCAAGACGTTCTTCAACTGCTTTTACATGTTATGTAGTGAAGAATTGAATACCTTGATCAACATTGGTACGCTGTATAGATCAGGATACTCCTCAGCTGTCACAACTTCTAGCTCAACGTCATCATAATTAAAAAGATCCCGAGATAGGATACTCGTGTCGAACTTGACCTCATCGTCATTGATAACTTCAACATCCTTCTCATTCTCCAACGCTTCCAACTCCTCATCATTTAGACCAAGCAGTAACGAGATTTAATCTCAGGATAAGGCATAATCAACAAATTCTCCTTTCTTGATCTCATCTGCGTTAGCCGTGCTCATGAAAACACCATGTTCATTGTCCATGAATAGAATCGTGTTAGCTTTGATCGACTAAATGGGTTTCACGTAAGTAGTGTTTTGATACACCACCAACTTCTTGTCATTAACCTCAGTGCTAACACCACCAGCAGATGTACATGTCTGTTATTGCTGCTCACCGCCACTAGTGCCAGCATTAGGGTCTTTATCTTCATTGTTACCCTTCAGTTTCTTCAACATATCATCTTTACACGTGAGTTGAAGGATAACATTTTCTTGCTCTTTCAGCTTCTCCCCCTGAGTAGTAACAATGGCACGAGCTCACGATTCTCCTTTTGACAATAAGAGACTCACTCACCATTTTACGTTGATCCGGCCTCATCTGCTCTTGGAATTGACGATCAGTAGCCATTTGGTTCTCTTGAAGACGTATTAAGTTCAACAACATCGCCATTTGTTGAGGAACTGACAAGTTGAATCATGTTGGAGGAGGTAGCTGCATCAGGCCTTGTAAACGATTGAACGCCTTATATGAAAAATTCATAGGCTGCATCATTGTAGGCATCAGTGTTAGACTTGTAGCAGTCATTGTAGCAGGAGATGTCGACATTGGAGATAGCATCGATTGTGGAATCGAAGCAAATCTCGGATCGGATGATGACGTCGTCGTCAATGTAATAGCCGGGGTACTAGAAACTGTAGAAACCACCGATACTTGTTGTGGAATCAACGACCTTGGTTCAAAAGGACCAATCTCCACACCACTACCCCCGTGAACCCTCATCTTCTTAGGTTTGTCTTTCATTGGAGCTTTACCCTTTAGTTTCTGTTAGGCATCCCTCATAACTTGATGCTACAACCACCCTATCACCACCATCTCCCCCATTTCCACCATCACCTCCGTCATTGTTCCCACATGATCCTTCTTCACGTTCCGAATTCAAATCGTCGTGAATCCAACGATCATTAGATGGACATACATAATCAGGTCTCGCCAAATGACCTATCAATCTCTTGAACCTTGGCATGTCCTCAAGAGTTTGTTTCCGATATGTCTTTATTCGATTCATCGTATCCTCCGACATGTGATCCAAAACCTTCACATCATTCACCAACGTTGGATCAAGGACCAAATCAGGAATCAGATTATCAATAATCAGCTACAAGAAATACATCAAGAACTTGTTCTTGCGATGACGAACCAAACACTTATCCTTCAGATGATAAAAAATTAACTCTGAGAAGTTGAACGACTTGTTCAAAATAAAAGCAACAAAAGTTGACTACAACATAATCCTGCACTCGTCAAATCCTCCTTTCCGTCCACCAAGACAATGAATAATATCATGAAGCAAATACTTGTATTGTTCACACAAGAATGATTTTTTATATTGTGATCGATCAAGGTCGCCTTTGTAGTGTAACCGTTGAAATAAACCTCTGATCAGCGTCTTATCAAACTCACACGGATGATCAGTAGTATCAGAAAACTGAATAACTCGTTATATCACATCAGCGTCTATTATGATATTCTTGTCTTGTACTTCAGCCACAATATGCTTCTCAGATTCAATGTATTTTAACACTATCCCAAAACGAACGGATAATGCTGAAATGCACTGGGACGTCGTGAGCGACTTAAGAAAGCGATTACTTCCCCAAACATATCATGTCCCACAAAATCATCTTGCAGGAATGCACATATGTTATGCTTCTTATCGTACGTCGGTTCAGTAGTGGAGCTTCAGGTGCTTGAACTTGTGGTGCATGTGGTGCATCTTGAATCTGCGGAGCCTCTTGAATTACCGGGTTCTCTTGTGCAGGTGCATCAACAACATGTTCGTCTGCCATATATGTGATACAAACCCAAAATTAGTAAAACCGAATATTATAAATATATAAAAGTTTCACCAACACTTAGTGAAATTTGTATAAAATAGATGAATAAGAAATCATTAATTATAATATAGCACGAATTTAGATATTCGTTACGAGGACTCCACGAATAAGTTCATTCGGCCAATGTAGACACAAACGGAACCCCATTCTTTATTCACAACGAATATCTCAAGGAAATATATTAAATTGACTCTCAAAAGTCAAAAGTCCAAATTGAACACATACGACCAGTAAACATGCAATTCAAATTCTCAATCGTTCTAAAAACAACATGAATCACTATGGAACTGATATTATTAGTTTCGTAAAATCAACGCCAACTAATACTAATCAACAAATAGATCAAACAATGATGTTTACTTTATTTGTTTGATTAAAACATAGTCGGTTCAAATAAGCCCTAATTAACACCTTAAAAGTTAAATCAAATTTGACGAAATTTATATCATTGTGATCGTGTTAACCTTAGGAATACGATTTGATCAACAAAAATCAGTCTAGAGATGAATAAATTTCAGAAAATTTGGCCAGAGGTTTGTTTAGTATTTGTGAGTAACGAGGAAGACGAATGGGTTTATTCGTCTATATATGAGTTTTTATATTATCAGATTTACACAGAACCCAAAGTAAACGAATAGGCCCATTCGTTAGTTCAAAACTAATGATTGACCATCCATTTGTATATTCATTCGTTAACGAAAATTAAGGAATCAACCTTAAATTTAACAAACTAACGAATAACAATCTATTCGTCATTCATTCGTTATCTCAACCATAACGAATGATGTCATTCGTTATTAGACAGCGGAAGCGAATGAACTATAACGAATTGTGACATTCGTCAAAATTCGGATATCAATTTGTATTCGTGTTGCAAACCTTTATTATACAAACCCGACTCAACATCTTTTTGTTTCTTTATTTATTTATCATATAATATTATTATATAACTTGATCACCAATAAATCGGTGTTAGTCATATTATAGAGTCGTCAAGAAAAACATAAGTGGTTCAAACTAATTTTCGTTAAGTTGTTATAAGCTTTTAGAACCTTTAAACTCACATTAAACAACGATTGAAACTTGAGGGGCCAGTTTTGAAAATATTATTGCATATAAAAAGGAAAAATAACCTAAACCTAACTCATATTTACACCACCGCCTCCCTTCTTCTCTCTTTTCAGGCCGGCCGCCGCGACCACCTCTGGCCACCAGCTTCGGCCACCACCAGCCAACACCACCTTCAGCCACCATCATCTTCCCCTCATCTCTCGGTCCTCCGATAACCCCTGCAGCCTACCCGCTCCCCCTTTCTCCTTCAGTTTCGTTTTCCGGCGACCGGAAAAGCGGCCGCCGCCTACTCAGTCCCGCAACTCTCTCTCTCTCTCTGCCACTCTCTCTCACGGCTTCTCTCTCTCTCTCTCTGTCTCTCTCTCTCTCACGGCTTCTCTCCCACCTTGCCTCTCTCTCTCACGGCTTCTCTCTCTCTTTCTCACTGGTGGAATCAACTCCGGCGACCCTTTGTTCTTCGTCTCCGGCAACCTTTCTCCGACGACCTCATATCACCTAATAGGTATATTTAAATTGGGTTTTGTCATTAATTTTCATATATTAGTTTTCGGATCTAATTGTTAATAATCGGTGTTAGTAATCGGTTATATTTTTTGTTAAATACTTGTAAACGAATTAGGTGTGTATAGTTTGTTTTGGAATGTGGGGAAAAGATAAACAAACGTGTAATAGATATATTAAGTTCTTTTGGGTTTAATTAACAATCGTCATCTTGTTTTCGTTTTGGGTTGTACGTTAGTTAATAAACTAGAGGTCTCGAGTTCGCGACTCATCCTAGACCGGTTTTGATATAATTTTTATACTTAACAAACTTCGGTTACTATTAGTGTCAATATTTTTACATAAAAATTGTTATTAGTATTATTATGTTAAAATTTACTAATATATGGTATTCATTATTACTATGATTATAATTATCATTATTATTATAAATATTAAAGTTGTTATTAATATTATAGGGAGCCACGCTACATTATTGCATATAACATATTAATGTTTAATTTTGCTTTGAACTGTAATCACCAACCACCACTGTAGCCTATCACCATTGTAGCCGACCACCATGAACCACCCACCACGAACCACGAACCACCCAGTAACCTCGCCCATCATCACCATTTCCCAACCCACACCACCACCGACCACCATTACCTTCCGCGCCCCATAACCACTGTCACTAATTACCAGTTTTTTTATTTTATTCCATCCTTTTATTACCACTGTATTGGATTTCTAGTTTTGGTTTCTATTCAAATTATCTATTTTGGTGGTTAATTCGTGTTGCAAGCTAGGTGTTCGACGAAATTACGACTTACGTTCGGATAAGTTAAAGTTTACTTGCATTTGGGTGCTTAAGGGGGGTATTTTGAGTTGGAGTTCTACCCAATTTGCTTTATTTTGGAGTTATACCTTCCTCCTCTTATGCCTTAGCGGTTGTTGTGGGGTGCTATATGGGGGGTGAGCAACCCGTAGTTGATCCCTTCCTTCGAGTGTAAGGGGTTTGATCTTTGATTCTTGCTCTAACTCATCTCGAGTCGGGGTCTTTAGGGGTCCGTTGTCTTTTGTGTTTTGTTTGTTTTCTGTTCTCGTGTGTACATGGCTACCATAAAAAGAATTCGAAACGTAAATACAGGAGGGCTTGGTCCTAGCACCACTTACGGTTTAAAGCCATGCACTTATAAGCATTTCCACGAGTGTAAGGATGGTAGACCTGGGTCCTCGGGGTTTTTCCGATTACTTGAGCACATGCAAAGTACCCATTTCAAAACAGATACTCGGAAGAACCTATTAAAAGATGCTATCTCCAAGGATTTGGACCTTTTTATAGATGTTGGGGAAGCCCTTCGGGCGGGGGATAAATGGTTATGTGGGAGGTGCATGACGTTGCATGCCCTTAGCAGGGGGTGCAAGCATGCTGATGGTGTCTTTTCTTTTTCTGTGGATTCTGGAGATGCTGGAGAATTCATCGTTGGGATCCAGAAACCTAATCGTGTGTCTGTGGATAGGGACCTAGGTCCATCTGTAGGAGTGGTTGGGGATGTATCCCTTTTGGAACGGGTTTTCTCCCTTCCCATTCAAACGGTTAAGAGCATCCCCCCAAGTTGTCGTTTGGCATTTGCTCAGACTTTGGCATGCGCTTTACGCAAGGTAATGGATTCACCAGGCTCGATTGAGAATTGGGTCAAATTACTATTGTTTCCGCGTTGTACTTTAAGGGTGGTGAAACCTTCCACTAGGCAGGAACGCAGGTTAGGGAATCGAAAGTCTTTGCAATGTAGTAGCATTCAGCAAGCACTTGCGGTGTGGAAAGATGGATCTGGTTTTGCTGACTTGGTTCTTTCTCTCTTTGATAACGTGGGGGGAAGCACTTTTTCTAAAAGAGAGGTGGGAGGGGAGGAGGGTTCTGAAAACAGCCTCAATATTAAACAATGTCTTAGGAAAGTTAGGGATGGTCATTTCACAGCTGCGTTCAAGTTATTATGCTCAAGTGGGGTTGCCCCTCTTGGAGATTCAACCATGAAAGCCCTATTTGATAAACACCCAGTGGTGCCGCCTCCGTCCTTGCCTTCTAGCTCTGTCGCCCTGCCTACTCTCTTTGTGGATGGGGACTATGTGCTTAGATGTATCCGATCATTTCCTAAAGGGACCTCATGCGGGAGAGACGGGATGCGGGCGCAACACTTGTTGGACGCTCTTAGTGGTGAGGGATCAGTGACTTCCATGGATATGCTCTCAACCATCACTGAAGTCGTCAACTTATGGCTAGGGGGTCTGTGCCCCAAGGTGCTCGCTGAGTTTATTGCTTCGCCCCCTTACCCCTTTATTAAAGCCGGATAATGGAATTCGGGCCATTGCTGTGGGGGCTATCTGGCGTAGGTTGGTTTCTAAATTGGCTATGAAGATGGTTGGGAAGGAAATGAATCAGTATTTAGGGGACTTTCAGTTTGGGGTAGGGACCCCTAATGGGGCAGAGGCGGTGCTTCACAGCGCGAACCGATTTTTTAACTCCTTTCACGCGGACGGTTCTTTAGCTATGCTTACCGTGGACTTCTCCAACGCCTTCAATATGGTCAACCGCACAACCCTTCTCCCGGAGGTTCATCATCATTTCCCGTCTATCTATCTATGGGTCCAGTTCTTTTATGCCCGACCGGCTAGGTTGTACGTTGGTGATGTCTGTATAGGGGCTACTTCTGGGGTTCAGCAGGGAGACCCCATTGGGCCCCTCCTCTTTGCCTTAGCATTACACCCTCTTGTTCTCCGGGAACAAAATGACTGTAACCTCCCATTTCATGATTGGTACTTGGATGATGGGACTATTATTGGTGGTGCCAACGAAGTCGCTAAAGTCGTAGACATTATCAGCTCGGAAGGGCCATCATTGGGGCTGCAACTTAATATTAAGAAAACTGAGGTTTTTTGCCAGCGTGTAATGGGGTGAAAGTCAAAGATGGGCTTTTCCCTAGTGGGATTGGTAGACCAGAGAGAGGGGTAAAGCTCCTTGGGGGGTTGTTAGTCGAGATCCCTACTTTATTAAGGAGTTGGCGAGGCGGAGAGCATCTCGTGCGGTTGATCTTATGAAACTCTTACCTTGCCTTAGGGACCCCCAGATCGAACTCCTCCTGCTTAGATCTTGCATGGGGGTTGCTAAGTTGCTTTTTGGGTTACGAACATGCCACCCCCATATGATGGATGATGTTGTATCCTATTTTGATAAGGGGCTTCGAGAAGCCATCGAAGACATAGTTGTATGTGGAGGCCCGTTCTTTGTTGATCTTCAGTGGCGACTTGCATCTTTACCGATGCGCTTGGGGGGTTTAGGCCTTCTTTCGGCTCATGATGTTGGGTTTACGCTTTTGTAGCGTCGAGGGCTCAGTCTTGGAAGCAACAGAATCACATCTTAAGGAATAGCGGGGTTGTCGACCTGGACTCAGACTACGTGCAGGCCCTGGAACGCCTAATGGCGCTCTCCCAGACTTTGACATTGGCGGTTTCTCTAATAAGGACACCGCCCCACCAAAGCCTCAAAAAACTTTTGCGAATGCCCTTTTTGGCAAAATCGCTCAGAGCCTGGGAGAAGTTTTTGGATTGTCCCCCCGACAGAAGGCGGTTATTGAATGCTTACAAGGTTCTCATGCCCAAGATTTTCTGACCGTTATCCCGATTGATGGCTTGGGCCAAAGCATGTCTGCGGTCGAGTATAGGGTTCTTAAGTACCGTTTGATGATCCCAATGTACCCAGAAGACGAAACATGTCCGATCTGCCGTAAGGGTTGCCTGTATAAATTCGGAGAGCATGCGGTTCATTGCAAGGAGATACCTGGGTTCAAATACCGACATGATTGGTTGCGGGAAGTTCTTTGGGACATCTTAAGGCGAGCTGGGATATCAGCTAAAAAGGAAGCCCCCGTAAACTTCCTCACAGACCCCACGGAAGGGAGATCTACTCTACGACCGACAGATTTGCTCATCTTTGGTTGGGCCGGGGGAAAACACGCTTGTGTTGACCTCACAGGGGTATCTCCTTTAGCTAGTTTGAGGGATAATGGGTTTGTAGCTGGGCAAGCAATGAAAAGGGCTGAAACGAAGAAGGTGGAGAAACATGCTAAAGCCTGCGAAGAGAACCAACATGTTTTTGTCCCTCTGGCTTTTGATACCTCTGGCTCCTTGGCACCGGAAGCTATCCGGTTCCTAACCAGGGTCCAACGGTTTGTGCATAGCAATGTGTCGACTCCAAAGGGGCAGGGGTATGTCTTTAGCAGGTTAGGGTTTTCAATTCAGAAAGGGTTGGTGGCGCAGCTTGTTGCCCGCCTACCTGCTATGTTGTTGTAATATCTATGTTTCTATATAATGAAAAATTTGAAATGGAAAAATATTATTAAAGATCATATATTATCTATTGAAATCATATTTTTATCATTATTTATTAACAATAATATTAATTATAATTATTTTGTGAACTCGTTTAGAACTCGAACCGACATCGAGTATGGTATCATTAATTACTATAAATATTACTTATTATTATTACTATTTTTATCAACAACACCTTAAAATTTAATACCAAGATTTTATTCTATAACTATTAATATTAGTATTATTAATAATAATTATTGTTGTAACTATTATACTATATTAGTATTATTAGAAATAGTTATTTTTATTATTATTATCTTATATATCTATATGTATATAAGTACATATATATGTATATATATATATAACATATCTTTTAGAATCATTATTATCATTTATATCCTTATTATTAATAATATTATTATAAACTTTATTATCAAGTCATTTTTATAAAGAAACCGAACCCTAGATTTAAAACATGTCTTGTTTATATTTAATATTGGTTAGTTATTTAAAAGCCCAATAAAATAATATTAATTTATTTTAATTGTCATTTAAGTACGAGTCCCTAACCATTAACAAATTAACCGATAATTCGATTTACAACCGAACCTTCTCGTCCAATGTTTCCAATATAGTTTAATTATGGTTTCAAGTTCATTAATATATATTACATTATTTATTTTAGCTAATGTGTTTATCGTTTCAAGACAGATCTGTTCGTTTACCGTTCGAGCTTCATTTATTTATCTATTTATTTCTCGGTTCATCAGTCGAGGTGAGTACTTTCATACCCCGTTTTTCATCTTCCGTTTTGGGGTGACATTTCATAATTATTAAACTAAATGCTTTAATTACTTGAATCTTTAAACCCACAAACGTGATTGTATACTTTACCTGAATAATTGCTTGATTTGGTGTCCTATGCTTACATGCTTATATGCTTATGTGTTTATCGCTTTTGGATGGTGGAACTATAAATCCTATACCATTTGGCAACCCCTCATGGCAAGGTGTCGTTAACGTAATGCAATTAACGATAACTATACAATCCTAGATAGCTAGGTGGTGCTAATGTGTTTAGCAATTGTCATAAAATCCTAGAATAGCTAGGTGGTGCTAATGTGTTTAGCAATTGTCATAAAATCCTAGATAGCTAGGTGGTGCTAATGTGTTTAGCAATTGTCATAAAATCCTAGATAGCTAGGTGGTGCTAATGTGTTTAGCAATTGTCAATTTATCCAACTCTAGTGCTTTTATTCATTGTTTTGTATACAAGTGTTGTGCCTTTTTATTACTATATACTTATATGCTCAAACTTATTAATTGATCACCAACCTTTGTGTTGACAAACCTTATTTTATGAAATGTTACAGGTTTGACTTTTGTTGACTCGAGTGCTTGACGGAAAACGTTACCAAGACTATCAGGGTATTAGTAAAATGAACAATATGAATGCTATTTGTTTATATGAACGAGATGTGTTATTGATTTGTTGAAATAAAATAAGTTGAATAAATATTGTCACTTTAAATAGTGTCTTGTGTATTTGTCCAATCACGTTGCACCCCGGCATGTTCCGCCGCCTTTGGTCGGGGTGTGACACGAATGGTGACATTCGTTATCAAATTTCACAACGAACGACCATCATTCGTTATCAATTAAGTTAACGAATATGCTCCATTCATAACAACAGTGTAACGAATGGGGTATTAAATAAAAATGAAAAAAATGAAATTTTATTTTAACATTCCAATGATTAAATTTTTATCAAAACCCATGTTTTGATAAACATTACCTTAAAATGTTTTACCCAAATGGTAAAAACAAATACCTTAACGTGTTTTGTGAGAAAACACATAACTTAAAAACAATTAACTTAAAAATGTGGGAAAATCTTTTTGTATTTTTTTTTTCAAAATTAGTCTTTAACTTGAAATTGAAAATAAAGAAGAAACAAAATATTTTTGTATTTTGAATATTATCGAAATAAAAACAAAACTGAAACTAAAACTAAAACTACGAAAGCAGTACATATTTTTGTGAGTTGAGCAGAGAATCAAATTGATCAAGAAATCCTCCATAACATGTTATTCTTTGGCATTATTATGATTGGCGTTAAGTCGGTCATTGTTATTGTTTTCCACTCAAATCTTATAGCAAACTTTCAAGTATTTTTATGATATGTTTAAGATTGAATTAAGGTACGGAATATCAGAAACTATCAACCTCTAATCTCAGTTCGGGATTAATTTGACTTTTACCATGTCACCCCAACTTGACGTAAACCATTATGCATGAAGATTAAAATATGATTAATACTGATTAAGCAATCTAAATTCATAATCCCCACTACAAGATATACCCCCGTTATCAATATATACACCAAGCTTCCTTTACTATGAATGAGTATGCACGAATAATTAATTTCATAATGCAACACTTCCTTTACTAAGACCTACTAATGCAGTTAAGCACTCAGACTTTTAAGCCTATTTTTATACTGAAATTTCAAAATAAAATGACCAATGTACCATCATGCTCTCTTTTTTGCTTCAAAACTCATTTTTGAGGAGCAAAATTTTTCAATGTTATTGTATTTTTTAAATATTTGAATATTTTTGGATTTTATCTGTTCAAACTAGGGGTGGCAATCTTGACCCAAACCCTTTCAATTGGGTCAATTTGAGTAGTTTTAAAAATTAAATGAGTTGATTTGGGTAAAATGTTTTAACTAAATGGGTCAATATGAGTCATTTTAAATTCCATCCTTTTATTTTTGGGTCAAAATGGGTTTACAAGTTCAAAGAATTGGGTCGATGTGGGTTAGCGTCCTAAGGAAATGTGACAGGTCTCTGATCGGAACGGGTTTTCATACAAGACAGGTTTCGACACGAAACGGGTTTCAATTGGAACGTGTTAGGTTCATGTTTCAAGCCAACACGAGTTTTAACCCGTGACGGGTTGGGTTTTGGTTTCTTTTTGGTCGACTCGGGACTCGTTTTTGTCCATTTTTCAGTTTCGGTTCAATTCTCGGGTTTTTTTTTTTTTTTTTTTTTTTTTTTTTTTTTTTTTTTTTGTGGAACGAGGTCAACGTAGGAAACATTTTATTGTTTTTACTTTTTTTGTATATGCTTTATATTTTGAGTTATAATTTTTTTTTATTATTATTTTTGAATATTTTTTTGAGGGTTTTTGATCTTTATAGAAAACCTCTCAAAAAATTCAAAAAAAATAATAAAAAAAACATAACTTAAATACAAATAAAAAAAATTTAAAAAAAACTAAAATGTTATCCGCCATTATTCCCGTTCATTAAAAAAAAAACTCGAAACCCGGTTCGACACTAACCTATTCCGACCCAAACCAAAACAACCTTATTTTAATTGACCCGTTCTGATCTAAACTCGTTTTGAGCCATGACTCATTTCAACCCATGACTCGTTCGACCCGACCCAACCCATTTTCCACCTCTAGTTCAAACGAAAAGCACAATATATTTTGTATTTTTCCTTTTTTCTCCCCAAAAAACCAAAATATTAAAGAAAACAAAACAAAACAAAACTATAAAAATCAAAAGTGATTATCCGAGCTTAAGAATATTAGCAAGAGATTTTAAACCGTTTAACCCAAGCAAAAATTGAAATCTCAATGTATCAAATGCTTTGTTAAAAAGGTCCGCCTTCTGATAATCCGTGTGCACCTTCTCTATGTCAATTAATTTCTTTTCATAGCAGTCACAAATAAAATGATAACGAATACCAGTATGTTTCGTTTTTGAGTGGAGCACGGGGTTCTTCGTGATACAAATAGCAACAGAGTTATCAATAAATATAGGAGTAGTAAGAAACTCCAAACCGTAATCAGGCAAGTGTTACTAGATCCATAAAACATTTGAACAACAACTCAAGCCTGCCATGCATTCGGCTTCTGCTGTTGAAGTGGAGACCATTGTTTGCTTCTTACACTGCCAGAAAACAAGCCGGCTTTCTAGAACTTAACAACCCGCTGTTGTAGACTTGAAGTTGATCTTGCATCCTCCATAATCTGAATAGGAAAAAGCGGTAAGATCAAAGCTATCATCCTTGGGATACAATAACCCGATGTCAGGATTACCCCTAAGATAGTGAAAAATACGCTTTACCACCTCCAAATGAGTCACTTGGGGACTCTCTTGATAATTGGCACACAAGTAAACATCAAACATAATATCAGGACGAAAAGCAGTTAAGTATATTAAAGAACCTATCATAGCTCGGTAAAGGGTCTGATCAACGGTATTTTCCAATTCATTTGGTGACAAATTGTGACCCACGGGAAGAGGAGTAGAAGGGACTTTTCCAGCAGTTATCTTGAATTGGCTCAAGACGTCGTTCACATACTTCTTCTTATAAATGAAAATTCCAGTGTTAGACTGTTGAACCTACAACCCTAGAAATAAATTCATCTCCCCCATTGAGCTCATCTCGAACTTAATCGGCATCGACTTTTCGAAGTCCTTTCAAAGTTTGTCATTTGTTGACCCAAATATAATGTCATCGACATAAATCTAGACAAGGAGCATATCTTCTCCGACAGTCTTGTAGAAAAGTGTACAATCCATAGTTCCTCGTTTGAAGACACTATCCGTAAGATGGTCAGAAAGCGTGTCGTACCAAGTTCTCGGGGCTTGGTATATACCATAAAGAGCCTTGTTTAAACGATACACATGGTCTGGATAGTCAGGATCTTCAAAACCAGGAGGTTGTTTCATGAACACCTCTTCATGAAGTTCTGAATGAACGTTATACGATCTAAGATCTAGCCGCTAACCCGATACATCAATACGATTAACACGAAATCAATACTTTAAATAATACTTTATTAATAACTTAGGAATGAATACATTATGGTGGATAATAACTTATGGAGAGAATAACTTAGGCTTGGATCTCACACACTAAATTATGAACAGAAGTTGCCAATTTATAGGCCAAAGCTCCCATTCGTTAAGTTAGTCTCATTCGTTATACTTAAGTAACGAATGAGGCACCATTCGTTCTGCCTTCATAACGAATGGGTAATAACTTAACGAATAAGCCATCATTCGTTATGCCTTCATAAAGAATGGGGCCTCCATTCGTTATATTACATAACGAATGGGCTTATAACTTAACGAATAGCCTAATTAACTAACGAATGGACCTCACTCGCTATACAATCCATAATGAATGGGCCATTTGACATTAAATAAACATACTAGACTATCTATAACTTATTCGATCGATACGGAACCCAAAACCTTGCACCAACAAATTCTCTGTTAAGAAACACACTCTTAACATCCATCTGATATACTTTAGTGTTCTTAAAGGCTGCATAGGCTAAAAATATGCGTATGGCTTTCAGTGTTACAATAGGAGCATACACTTTGGTGTAATCGACGCCTTCTTGCTAATGAAACTCTTTCATGACCAAACGCGCTTTATTTCTTACTATGACCCCACGATTATCCTTCTTACATTTAAAAACCCATTTAGCCAGGATAGGTTTCTTAACCCGATCAAGTTTATCGATCAGATCCCATACACCTAGTTGAATAAACTGTTGTAATTCCTCTTGCATTGATTCAACCAATTAAGAATCTTCAAGCGTCATACGAACACCTGTCGACTCCATTTGAGATAAAAAGCAAGTGTATTTAGAAATACTCATGATTCCTGATGAACGCATATCAGCATACGCACATAATACATTAGATTCATGTGCATTAGCAATCTAATGACGCATACGAACGCCTACATCGAGATCACCAATGATGTTGTCCCGAGGATGATACGTACGAATCCGAATTGTCGGATTTTCAGGCACAACAACATGATCACTTAAGTTAGTCAAATTCTCTTCAGCTTCAGTCTCGTCAACATTGTGAGATGATTCCCCAACCTCGAAATTATCCGCAAATGAAGCAAAAGAAGAATCAACAAAATGACCATCATCAAACGATACAGAAAATGCATTAGATGTTTCAGGATGATCATTATTAACTATAATTAGAGGCTCGGTGTGGTAAACATTTGATCTTCCAAGTAAGCTCGCACCAGTTCTTCATCCGGTAGATCAACTATAGGAGTAAAAGAATTAAATAAACTCTCATAATAGAACATCCAATCAGGACCCTTGCCAGCAGGAGGTGTTTTGTAGGTTTGACAGTCTACATGATACCATTCTTCAACACAACCCAAAGAGAAATTAAAGACACATTTTTAGGTGATGCATAGCCCAATAAGTAACCTTCAATAGCCTTTAAATTAGGTTTGCAGTTATTCAGAAGCTCATAACTCGTCTTTTGTAGCTTATTAACCGTTAGAACATGATTGAGAGTGTAACAAGCAGTGTTCACAGCCTCATTCAAAAATTGAACATGAAGCTTTGAATCTGTAAGCATTGTTCATGCTGCTTCAAATCAATGTTCGGTTCTTCCATTCAGCAACACCATACTGCTATGGTTTGTATTGATCACTATATTCCGATGGATCCCTTTATGAATACAAAAAAAAGTCCATTATATTATTTTTGAAATCCGTACCATTGTCACTCCGAATGCGTCTCATTTTATGTTTGTAAAGTGATTCAATCTTCGTGATTAAGTTTTGTACAAGAACCGGTGTCTTATATTTAGAGCTCATAAATAACACCCACGAGTACCTTGAATAGTCATCGGTCATGACTAAACAGTACCAGTTTTCCAGCGATACTCGTTCCAGCGGTGTGTCAATGGAATTAAATAACTTTTTCGGGTGTGACTTCTTCTGTTTGCCCTTCTTGCATGCAATACAGTGATCGGTCAACTTGAAATGTTTTAGTGAAACCCCATCCAATAAATCGTTTGCCATCAGATGGTTCTTCTTTCTAACATGAATATGACCCATACGCCTATGCCACATAATTGAGTCTTTCTCAGTTGCATTAGAGATAAAACATGTTTCAATAGAGGTAGAATTCGATACTTTAGTACTCATGTTCAGTACATAAATATCATTCGACCTAGGAGATCACATAACAACCATGTCTTATGGAATGACATATCCTGGTTTAAGTATTATGCACTCCTTGTCTGTAAAAACGGGGTATACTTTTGTCACAAATTTGAAAAACACTCAATAAATTGTGATCCACCTTGTCACAAGAATTAACCTTTTCAAACGTAATACTACCGTTTGATACATCCTCTTCTTTTGTTATCATGCCCCCTGAATTACCCGCAAATGCTACATAACCCTCCTTGAATATTCTTCACATTGGCTAGTAGATCAATATTGCCGGTGATGTGATGAGAGCATCCACTATCCATGATCCAATTTTCATCCGAAACAGTCTTGGATAAACTTTACACATACATGAAACATGATAAGACCAAAAAGGCAGCCCGGGCCTTAGTCTTGGGCACCTCTTTCTTTTCAACTTTCAAATTAATATCAGTTGACCTCAAATGTGATCCATGCAATTGTGAATAAGTCAGTAGAGTTTTTATATTTCATCTTAGATAAGCATCTTTGATCACCTTTGTGTCAACATTCTTGCAAAGTGGTTGTGTAGGTTCAAACACTTTGTGGTTTACTTTAATCTTGTTATCAGTAACACAAACCACCTTGCGTGTATTCACATTATGAAACATGATGTGGGTCTCTTCAACATGAGACGTTGGTCTCCTGAGAATCTCCTTAACCACATGAACCTTTTTGTGTTGTTCCTTGGTGAAAGGGCTAACATTCTTCATTTTCCGTGTTCCACAAGTCCTTACGACGTGACCTTCCCAACATAAGAAACAGGTAATCATATCAACGAACACACGTTGTGGTTTGAATGACGATTGTGCAACAACTGGTTAACAAAATTCACTTGAGATTTTCACATTATCTACATCGTCAAATGTCACAACCTTTTTCTTTTTATAAAAGTCCAAGTTTGAGCAATAAACTTCGTAAAGTGTCAGTTCCAATAGAACTAACAAATTTTACAGGTTTCACATTATTTAAATGTTGTTTCAAACTAGGTTTAAGTATAGGCTGATTTAACGTTCTAGATCTTGCAAAAGCTTGCTCAAGATCATGTAAACTAGTTTATGCTAGTAACGAGCCATAAATCTCATGTGGGTTTTTCTCTCTCTCTTGGAGGCGATTTTGAAGTTCAAACCCTAGTGCCTTCGGCCGCTTAGGGTTTTGCTTTTCTCTTGATTTTATTGCTTAAATCTTGATCTAATCCTTGGTTCTGATTGATTAGCAGGTTTGTTATTGATCACGGCTATTGTTATAGTTTAGTTTGATCGATAATATCCTATTAATTGATTAAGAATCTTGTGGTTAATCAAGGTTAGGGTTGTTTGTTATTGGCCGTTTCTTGGGTTTCTTGATCTTGATCCTACTTGATCTTGATTCGGCGTTGGTGTTCTTGATCTAGTGGCCGATCTTGATTAGGGTTTCTTGGCTGATTGGTTCCTTGGAGTGCTGGGTTCCTTGGATCTTGATCTTGGCTGATCGATCTTGATCTTGATTGTTCTTCTTGGTCTTGATTAGGTGTTGCTTGATCTTGATCCATTGGCCGTTCTTGATTTGGCTGATTGGCTGATTGGTTCCTTAGTGTGGCCGATTGGTTCTTGGCTGAGTTGAATTCTTGGTTCTTTGGATATTGGATCTTGATTGTGTTCTTGGCCGATTTGATCTTTGGATCTTGATTGTGTTCTTGATCTTATTTTTGGCTGAGATTTTTCTTGATCTTGGCTGAGATTCTTTCTTTGGATTTTGATATTGTTATTGATTTTAATTTTGGTTGAGATTGTTCCTTGATCTTGGCTGAGATTCTTTGGATCTTGATCTTGTTATTGGCCGATTTGGTTTGATTGGCTGATCTTGATCTTGATTTTGGGGTATCTTGGCTATTTTGTGACCGATCAGGGTGTGGTGTGATTCTTGGGTGTGCATGGAGCAGAAGGGTGGTAATGGCTTTGTTGATCGTGTTAAGCAAGGGTTTTCAGCTAACCGGGTAACGAATATTGATGGGGTTCTCCCTCGTAGGGGGGCTCTGAAAACCGGTTCATCGGAAAACCCTAATGTTACGGGTTCGTCTGTTTCGTTTGCTGCAAACACTACATTCATTGCTCCTTTAAATGATGTTAGCAACAAAGATGGTGGATGTTCAGCCATGGGGAACAAAGATAGTGGTTGTTCGAGCGATAAAAAGGCTATTGGATCAGATTCGTTAAATATTAAGCAAGATGAAGGTGTTTCAGCCTTTGTCTCGAATGACAACAAGGTGTTTGGATCTGAATCTTATTATATTCAGAGGGATGTAGGGAAGGAAAAACTGATGGAAAATTCTAAGCCTTCGTATGTGAGTGTTGTGCAACTTGAAAACAAGACATCGAAGGTAACATTAAGAAAATTAAATGTGGAGTCAACAATGGAAGGAGTTGATGTGGTTATCCCGGTTGAATCTGTCAAGAAAGTTAAAGAAAGGTTTAATAATACTTTGTTTGGCTATTTTTTGGGTAATAGACTTCCTTTTCCGGTTGTTGAGGATTTTGCTAAGAAAAATTGGAACAAATATGGGCTAACGAGACTTATGATGAATGCGAAAGGGTTTTTCTTTTTCAAGTTTCATACGGAAGCTGGGATGATGAAGTTGATTGAAGATGGTCCTTGGATGATTAGGAATGTCCCCATTATTCTTCATATTTGGACTATGGAGTCAGATTTGGAGAAGGAGGATGTACGGTCTGTTCCGGTTTGGGTCAAATTACAGAACATTCCCCTGGGTGCTTTTACTGAGGAGGGTCTAAGTATGCTCGCGTCAAGAATTGGGGATCCGATAAGTATGGATTCTTATACTGCCAATATGTGTAAGGAATCGTGGGGAAGAAGTAGCTTTGCTAGAGTCCAGGTTGAGCTTCAGGCAAATCAGGATATTAAAAGGAAGCTTGTTGTTGCTGTTCCGGATACGTGGGGGGAGACAAATAAGATCTCGGAGATTAAGATTGAATATGATTGGGAGCCCCCCAGATGTTCTCTATGTGAGGTGTTTGGTCATTCGAACACTCAATGCCCGAAACAAGTTCATGATAAAAAGTTAAATGAAGAACCAACGAAAGTCACTAATGATGATGGTTTCCAGAGGGTGAAGGGAAAGAAAAAAGTTATTGTCAAAAAACATAATCTTGTCTATCGACCGGTCGTTAAACCTGCTGTGTCACAACCTATAAATAAACCACCTGCTCATGGACAAGTTAATAATCATCCTGTGGGTAAACCTACAACTCCTATGGCTGTGGGGGTCCAGTTAAAGGAAAAGCATGCTGTCCAAACAAGTAACCGGTTTGGTAATTTGGCGGATGAATCGGAAAGTGATGCAGATGATGATGATGTGGAGGAGCTGTTTACGGATGTGGCTAAAGCTATGAAAGCGGATATTGGTTCTGAGGGTGCAAGCACACCCGGTGAATTGGGTGTTTAATGGGTACCATCGCCACTTGGAATATAAGAGGGTTGAACCGCCCTCTTAAACAAAAAGAGGTTCGTAAGGTAATCCAAGAGAATAATATTCAGGTGTGTGCTATTCTTGAGTCTCACGTCAAATTAAACGCGGTTTTTGATGTTTGTAAGAAGATTTGTAAAAATTGGGATTGGACCAGCAATGGTAGTGTTTGTGATAAAGGTACTCGGATTATTGTGGGGTGGAATACGGATTTGGTTGATCTTATGGTTATTGATTATTCGAACCAGGTTCTTCACGTTCAGTTAAAGTTTAAGCTTGATAGCAAGGTGATGTATGGTTCTTTCGTGTATGCTGAGAATTGTTATTTGAAAAGAAGGGAGTTATGGCATAATCTTGCTGTTCATAAACAATTCACTCGTGGTAAACCTTGGGCTTTACTTGGAGATTTTAATTGTGCTCTTAATTTGGAAGACAGCTTGCATGGTTCTTCCAAAATTTCCACTGGGATGCTTGATTTTCGTGATTGTGTTAAGAACATTGAAGTTGAGGATATTAATGGGGTCGGACTCCAATTCACTTGGAGCAATAAACCGAAAACGTGTATGGGTCTTTTCAAAAAGCTTGATAGGGTGATGGGAAACTCTAAGTTCATGGAGATTTTTAATGATTCTTCGGCGGTGTTCCTTCCATACCGGATCTCAGACCACTCTCCATGTCTATTGAAATTCCCCTCTCTTATTAAAGGTAAGCCTAAACCGTTTAAATTCCCTAATTTCTTGATTGGAAAACCGGGTTATAATGATATTATTGCTAACGGCTGGAATATTGTGGTGAATGGCTATCACATGTTTCGCGTGGTAAAGAAACTCCAAAACTTAAAACATCCTATCCGTTCTTTGCTGCACCGGCAAGGCAATCTCCATAAGAAAGTTAATGATCTGAGAACCCTTCTGGATGCTTGTCAAACCCGTCTAGACATTGATCCTACTAATTTGGAGATGATTCGGGAGCAGAGTAGTTATCTCAAGGCTTATCATGAGGCGGCTAAAGATGAGGAAGAATTCCTTAAACAGAAGGCTAAAGTTGATTGGTTAAAGCTTGGTGACTCTAACACTGCGTACTTTCACAATTCCTTGAAAATGCGAAACCATAGGGGTCGTATTGATATTATAAGTGATGCTCAGGGTCGTTTATTTGAGGGGTTGGATGTTCCTTCGGTGTTTGTTAATCATTTTAGGAACATTTTTGGTTCAGATTTGCAACCATTGAGAAAACCGGATAATCAGATTTTTACTACTAAGCTCACGGCCTCTCAGGCGGAGCTTATGGTTAGACCTATATCCGATTTGGAAATCAAGGATGCGTTTTTCTCTATTGGGAATTCCAAAGCGCCGGGTCCTGATGGGTTCTCCTCGGCTTTCTTCAAAAGTTCTTGGGATATTGTTGGGAAAGATGTTTGTTTGGCGGTTCATGAATTTTTCAGCAAAGGAAGTCTCCTTAAACAGGTAAACCACACTATTATTGCCCTTATTCCCAAAGTGACCAACATTGTGACTCCTAATGATTTTCGCCCCATCTCGTGCTGCAACACTTTATATAAATGCATTACCAAGATTATCTCGGTTCGTATGATGAAGGGTTTGGAGTCGTTAATTGATATCAATCAGTCTGCGTTTGTGCCTGGGCGTAGGATTTCTGATAACATCCTTTTGACCCAAGAGTTAATGCATAATTATCACACTAATAATGGTCCGCCTAGATGTGCTTTTAAAGTTGATATCCAGAAAGCTTACGATACGGTCAGTTGGGACTTCATTCGTGATATTCTTTTTGGGTATGGTTTCCACGATAAGATGATTCATTGGATAATGGAGTGCATAACCACTTCTTCCTTTTCGATATCCGTTAATGGGAACTTACACGGGTTCTTTAGTGGTAAAAGAGGTCTGAGACAGGGAGATCCGATGTCCCCTTATATTTTCACACTGGTTATGCAAGCTCTCACGTTAATTTTGCATCGAAAGGTTCGTATTGAACGCTCGTTCCGTTTTCATCGCTATTGTGAAAAATTAAATATTATCAATATTTGCTTTGCGGATGATTTGTTCCTGTTTGCTCGAGGTGATGTGAATTCTGCTAAAACTATTATGGGGGCTCTGAATGATTTCAAAGATGTGTCCGGGCTTACTCCGAGTGTTCCGAAAAGTACCGCGTTTTTCTGTAATGTCCCGGACCGCGTTAAAAGTGGTATTTTGAGTATTATGCCCTTCGTTGAGGGAAGGCTCCCGGTTAAATACTTGGGAGTTCCACTTATTTCCACGAGGTTAAATTACCGTGATTGTAAGAGGTTGCTGGATTGTATGGATAGTCGGATTGGAGATTGGAAGAATAAAACTTTGTCCTTTGCGGGTAAACTGCAGCTGGTCAGGTCTGTTCTGTCGTCCTTATATATTTATTGGTCTGCTGTGTTTTCACTCCCTTCTAGACTTATTGCTGATCTTGAGAAACGGATTAAAAATTTCCTTTGGGACTATGGTCACAATAAGGGAAAGCATAAAGTCTCTTGGGATATGGTGTGTCGGCCGAAATGTGAAGGTGGTTTGGGTATCCGGCGTATCCGGGATGTCAATAACTCTCTTCTGGTTTATCATATTTGGAGTTTAATCAATGTTCGTAATTCGTTGTGGGTTAAATGGGTTCATGAGTATAAAACGAAGGGGCGAAATTTTTGGAGCTTGCAGATTCCTAACTCGTGTACTTGAGGGTGGAGGAAAATTCTTCAGTTTCGTCCCCATATTAGACAGTTTATATGGCATGAAATTGGTAATGGGAGAGCTACTTCAGTTTGGTACGATAAATGGGATGTTCTTTGTCCTTTAATTGATTATATCAACCCTAGAGCAATTCATCGGGCTGGATTGTCTTTAGAGACCTGTGTCAGTGATGTTGTTCATCATAATAACTGGGGTTGGCCGCCTGATTGGTCGTTGAGATACCCAATTCTTTCGAACTTAAAAGATGTAAGTCTTTGTCCAGATATGAGGGACAAGATAGTGGTTTTGGATGAGAATGGGACTTCAATGAATCTCTCAATGTGTTCCAAAACACTCCTTTATGTTGTGGACTGTGATTCATGACAGGTTGAGCACGCAGAATCGTATTATGGGGTGGAAGATTGGTGGGTATCCAAATCATAACTTGTATTGCTGCCTTCTTTGTAACGGAGAGCCGGATTCTCGTAATCATCTCTTCTTTGACTGTAAGTTCTCTTCTGAGGTTTGGAGTATTGTAAAAATGAAGGGGAAGTTTCAGGGGTGCAGAAATGGTTGGGCGAATATTCTCCAATATGTGTCTCAATTTGGAAGGTCCAACTCTATTGATAATGTTGTTAATCGGCTGTTATTTGGGGCGTCGGTGTACGTTATTTGGAAGGAGCGAAATAACCGGCTTTTCAGGAACTCCTTGAAGACTCCTACGACTGTTGCTGAAGAAATTATTAGGGGTACTCGCCTAAAGCTTATGACTCTAAAGTTCAAGAATTCGGAACGGATTAATCGGGTTCTCGAGGATTGGCACTTTCCGCGGGGAGTTTCCCATCAAATTGATGATAATGGTTGATTTGTTTTTTGTTTTGTTTTTTCCTTGGTTCTTGTGTAAGCTTTAGCTGTGTTTACCAGTTTTGGTGGTTTTGGTTTGTCTACTCTTGTATGGCATGTCATACTTGAGAACTAATATGGCACTCTGTCATATTACTTGTATTTTTTGGATGTGTGAATGCATTTAACCGGGTGAACCCCTTTACCCAAAAAAAAAAAAAGATCATGTAAACTAGAAGTCTCATTTTGAAAGACACTCTCAATCAATTCAGGCTTGAACAAGTGTAGGGGAATGTCTTCCTATTCGAAAACCTTGTTTACCCCCTTTTAATTTAAACACACGACCTTGTTTATAATTTACCACAATAAGGATTAATGAACCGCGTTAAATCCTCATCAGAAATTGTTGGTTTTTCTAATTTCTTGGGTTTGACTTTTGAATTGTTGCTCTTAGAGGCATTTGAACCATACACAGCTTCCTCATGAGGCTCACATAAAATGTGATTCGAATGTGGAATATTCTTTTCCTTGTGTATAATTTGCGGTTCAAATACATCCTCGATCACAACCTCTTCGTTAGTCTTGACAAACACTTTGTTGCTTTGAGTATAAGATACTTGAGTTGAAGAACAACAAGTTGGTTTTTCATGAGAAATTTGTGTCGGTTTTTCCACATTACCGACTGATTTAGATTTAGCAGTTTTAACAACATTTTCGTCATTTTCAGAAAAAGGATTTTTTGAATAGTCATTGAAAATCGGTGGAGGCACCTCTACAAATCCCAACCCAGTCTTTGAACCCTTTTGTTTTCCGGAAAGTTCAATTATTTTATTTAAAAGGAAAGATGAGTTTCTAAATTTACCCAAGTTTCTCTTTAACTTAAGGATTTCATTCTCAAGTTCTGTTATCTTGGTTCTCGATTTGAGAATCTCTTGAAATTGTTTGTAAACAATTGTCAGTTTTTCTGAAAGTTTGGCTTTCAGATCATGAATACTGTTAGACAATCTTTCAATTTTGTCCTTTAATTTCTTTTGTAAATCTGATTATTGTCTATCGTTATCTTTCACTGAAGCAAGTTCTTCTAGTATTGATTGGTTTTGAGCATGAATTAAGTCATTTTTTGACTTAAATTCCTCACAAACATCACATGACACAATTTTAGTTAATTTAACCAATTCAGCTGATAAGTTTTCAGACATAGTAGAGACAGAAATAGGAATAGCCTCATCGATTTTTGCCATACATGCAAAAGAAGTTGGTTGCATTTTGCATTAGATATCAGAATCCAATTCAGTCTCCGATTCAATCTCTATAGCCAATCCCTCTCCTTAAGCATCTTGATAATTCTCAGTTGGTTTAAACAAGGTGAGATTAGCTTGATTACCAATACCCAGCAGTCGTTGATTCTAATCTATTTCATCAGTCGTGAGAAATGCTTGTGAACCAGCAGGCTTCGAAGAATCACCCCAGAATCTATTTCGTTTGAGTCATTAAACTTCTTACCATAGCTTCTATCTTGATTTCGGGGTCCATTGTATTCTCTCTTTGGCTTGTCATACTCTTTGGCAAAGTGACCAAAGTCCTGGCAGTTATAGCATCTCACCATACAAGTCTGAGATAGAAAAACATTGATTGGAGATGTTGCACTGCTTAATGGTAAAGATTCTCCATACAATGTCGGATCTTGGTTATATTTTGATGATTTATGACACTTCATGTCATATTCCCTTTGCTCTATCTTTTGCATGAATTCGATTGTTGTTAAATCCTTAGATTTATAGAATGAATTCTCTTTCAAAACAAGTAGAAAATTAGAATAAGAACTCGGTAAAACATTCTTGATAGTGTCAATATGATCTGATTGAGATGATTCCATTATTTGCTTATTCATTTTAGCAATAAGATGATTAAACCTGGTCAACATCTCTTCAACCGTCTCACCCTACAATAAACTGAAGTTTCTAAATTGAAACTTAAACATGACCTTTTTACTCTCTTGTGTATTGTCCATGGTTCTCATATTGATGTGTTGAAACAAAGAAGCACATATCTTAATACTTCCCACCTGATGGAAAATATTATCTGGTAAGGCCATTGTCCAAGTAGAGTATTCTTTGGTTTCGATCTCTAAAGCCTTTTTCTCATCTTGTATATAAGCAATATAAGCCTTTGCTTCATAACTAGTAGTTGCATCACCAAGCATCGTAGCGGTATAAACATCATCAAGACATATAGAACATCCATGATGCACGGATCCCAAATATGCTCTGAATCTTGGTTCCCGCTTAGCAAAATCACTATATTTCAAAAGTTGAGGACACTTAGAATGTGAACCGATTTCAGTGTCCAAGTGAAGCATTTGTTAAATCATCATATTTTCATATGCCAACGCGTAAAGTTAGCCATTTTAAAAATATGGGTTTAAATGATCAACAAGTCTAAGTTCAGGTTACAAAATGTCTACTTTTAAACTTCAGGGTGTAAATGGTAAATTCTGGTAACGAATGAATCAATCTGGTAACGAATGAATCAATCTTGCAACGAATGATGAACAGTAATAAGAATGGTATAAGGATATTGTAACGAATGAGGACAGTTCTGGTAACGAATGATACACAAATAACTGTAACGAATGATACCACTATTGTAATGAATATCTATAACGAATGTCTGGTTTCTGAGTAACAAATGATTAGTTAATCTTAACGAATCAGCATCCTAATGAACAGACAAATAGCATAACAAATAGGTAACGAATAGAGGAATGTTGATAGCGAATGAGTCTGCCACGAATGGTGTTTTGGTAACGAATGAGTCTGTCACGAATATGTATCTTGGTAGAGAATGATCTACAATGACGAATGATCAGTTACAACATCCTACCACGTGTCAAAAAAACGGTTATGATGCTATAACGAATTAAGTCTTCAAATCTTCAACAAGATTTCTAGATCTTCAAACTCCAGATCCAAACGTGAATCCAAAGAATAATCAAACGTGTATTTATCACCCGTAACAATACCAAAATCAACAAATAAATTCTTAATAAACTTGTAATCACACCGTGAACAAAACCTTACTAATCTGAGCCTCCAATTACCAACCAAACTCGTCTGAATTTACTCAAAACCATATTCATAACACTTTGTTCCATACAACCAATTTAAAAACTCAATTTCAACTAATCCACCCTCAATTAACCAATTATACTTACACGAAGCTCCCAGATCTGATTACGATATGAATCATGAATCAATTAAAGTCAATTATCCATTACACGGTGAAAATCGATTCAAAACCAACAAAAATAGTTTCAGAACACAAACTCAAGCAATTAACCAATGAATTCTCAACAATTCATATCAGTTAAACATCAAATCACCTTAACAATCGAACGTCTCCAATACCACTTGAGAAATCTATTACGGAAGAAATCTTCTTCAGCATCTTCAGCGTGAGCAAAGTTGGCAGTTTGATTATTTACAACACTCTTTCCATATTTCCTTCCTTAGCTGGATTGGTGCACTCACGAGAAAAATGACCTGGCTCATGACAGTTGTAACATCTCAGAGTGTCCTAATTAAAACCCACTTTCTGATTATTTGGCACATTCCAATTATTTATACGTTCTCTTAGTGAATTTCTTAGCGCGAAACACTGCCATGGCGATTTGCCAGGAGATATCCATCTCTTCTACATCATCAGGATGAATTTGATCAAGCTTAGCAGCAACTACGGGTTGAACCAGATCTCCAGCAAGGAATGCATTGTAGCAGTTCATGAATCCCACCATTAAAGCAATGTTCTCTTGAGTTTTCTTTGAGATAGAGGGAATCCGACTGGAACTCTGACTGGGAGAAACAACAGATGATTGAGGTTTAACATTAGCAGCCGGAGATTGAGCATGTTTAGCAAAGAAAACTGGAGCTAGTTGTGGAGAGGCTTGGGAGAATTGACCCTGAGCAGACTTAAACATCGAAAAGTTATTTTGAGGCTGAGACTGTTGTTGTTGTCCTTGGGTAGCTTTGAAAATAGAAAAGTTGTCTTGTGAAATAAGTGCATTGTTTGAGGCAACACTGTAACCAGCTGCGTTGTAGGAGTTTTCATGGTTTATAGCATGTTGTTTGTCATCCATGTCACATGCCTTGATGATGGCCAAAACCTCAGACAGTGTCATCCTGTTTAGATCTTTCGTCTTCTTGATAACTGCAAGGTTCATATCCCAACTTTGAGGCAATGAGTTCACCAACTTATTGTTTATTTCAGCAGCTGGAAGGTTGACGCTTGCAGATCTCATCTCAGTCACAAGAGCTTTGAATCTATGAAGCTGAGTTTCCAACGACTCTCCCAGAATGTGATTGAACATGTTAAAATTTTGTCGCAGGAGATCTTGACGACTCATCCTCATGTCTTCATTTCCTTCGTACACTTCAATCAATGCTTCCCATAGTGCCTTAGCAGATTGCAGTTCTTTAAAACCCAAAGCAATCTCAGGTGAGAGTTCCATAGTCATGGTTGAGAGTGCCCTTTCATCTTCCTCTATCTTAGAAAAATTATCATCATCATACAACTCAACCGGCTTTAGAGCAATTTCTTGAGAGTTCTCACGTTGGTAGGTGATGACTTGGGGACCTCTAACAATACTTCTCCAAACCTTAGCATCTTTCATTTTGACATATTTCTCGAATCTGAATTTCAACTCGCTAAAGCCCTCATGAGACAGCAGACGGGGTATGCGAGTAGTGGTTCCCAATATGGAATCCAGTTCTTGGTGAAGTGAAGCAGTGGATGATCCATTACCATTGGTTATTTGGTCCATTTTATTTATTCCTGTTCAGTTATCTTAATGTCCAAGAAACAAAGCCCAAACAAAGTTGGTGAGACCCAAGTTGGTCAGGCCCAAGTGTAAAGTTAATTGAAAACAGATTATATCACAGATAGCGTTGACCGAGAGCCCACGTTGACCGATAATAAAAGTGGACCGAGAACGAAGAGAGACTGAGAACTCAAAGAGTTGACCGAAAACTCTTGAATTTGGCCGAGAACACTTGGTTTTGGCCAAAAAATCTTGTTTGTAAGCCGAAAATGATCAAATCAGGCCGAAAACTATGAAATATGGCCGGAGAACAACCAAGAACACGTTTGACCAGTTGATTTTGGTGATAACTAAATCCCTATATTGGTGGGATTTAAATTGTTTCCAAAGATAAGGCAATCTTTGACCAAAACAGTCTTTGTCCTTCTTCTCCGATCAGTACCTAGCCGGAAAAACCCTACACCACCAAACACACCGAGATCTTGAATATGTTAATATCAAACCGATCCTTGGTTGCTTCAGAAGGCTCTGATACCAATTGTAAGTCCCGAGAGTGGATCTTTCAATATGATATCAACAAACCTAATGTTATTACGGAATATAACGTCAAGTGATTCAAGACAAACAATTGTAATACGTAGAGAACACGAGATCAAGCTTCAAAACACACATTAGATTAACGCCAGGTGCTTAAGCACTAGGTTACAATCAATACTCGTCCACCACAACTATATGAACGGCCAACCATAAACTACACAATCTCTACATATAGGGGAAACCAACAACCTAGCCCAACAACCTAGCCCAACATAAAGCCCAAAGCCCACCGAGATCATAAGAGGATCTCGGTTTACATTCATATACCCAAACATGATACACATTGATATAAAACTAAGTACAAACCACTAAATGTAGACCTAACAAAGTAAATTGACAACGCATTGGGTTCGAGAATTGATTAGATGAACGAAACTTTTAAATATCAAAATATCAAAAAGTTTAACAAATGTAAATCTATGAATAATTTCAACGTAACTAGCGGCAACATTGAGATGAATAAACAATTTACATCTTACAAACATGTAACTTTATAATAAAGTGAAATGGGTAAACGAAAATTTAATATCAAAATATGATAGGTCTGAAAAAGAAAATTTCCAAAACCTTGTGAGTAAACAATTGGAATTTCGAAATCAAAATAAAGCATTTGTCTCATATCAAGAACAAACAAATGGTTCAAATAAAACATTGTGTGGAAGAGAAGTAAATGAATAACCAAAACAACTTGTGTACAAATAACATAACATAAACTCAGCATGTACATAGGAAACAGTCCCGGTTCTAAGTAAACGAATACGTTTGAAGAGAACCGGTCACCGATAGTCAAAGGTAGAAATAAAATGAAAATACGGTTTCTATTAGGTAACTATGTAGACACACTTGTTCATACTCTCAATTTCCACTTAACGGTTACATTGATGGGAAATTGGTCTTAGACCCCGAGATAACAAACGTAAACTGATTAAAAAAATGTGATTTAAGAATGATGCATGAATTTGAGTTTCCTATGATACAAACGAATATGGATTCAAATTCAACGAACAATCGAATTTAAAATAAACATTCTAACCAATCTTCTAAAGAGGTTGATATACGAAATTATTTTTGGTTAGTCCAAAAATAAATAGAAAAATAGGTGAAGGAGAAGTTAGAGAAAAGAAACAGAAATTGCAGTTTGCGATGTTTGTCTTCTTGAATATAGGTTTGTTTGTGGCCTGAAGGTTGACGTGGGAGGTGGTGCCATGATTTCTTAGTCGAAACTCATTGGCGTTAACGAGGGGTAAAGAAAGGAAGGGATATAATATATATTTTAATTTATGAAAATAAATTGTATATCGTGATGCTTTTATATCTCATGGTGAAATAATATTAATTCTATTTTATTTAGACAAAAAGTTTTTTAGCTATCGCTAAGACTTGCAATTTTTATGAAACAAATTTTTTCTTTTGGCCAGCGACATAGAAAAGAAAGAAAGAAAAAAAAAAATGAATGTCGGATTACCTGACTTGTCGAATGAGAAATAGTCTCAAATGGCTTAAGACTGTTGGGTTCTAACAAGATTATCAAAGTCCATATAACCAATTATATGTTAAAAACGCAGCGGATAATAAAGTTTTAAATCTTGTTAGTTTGATAAATATTAAACCGATTTTATATAGATTAACCCAATGCCCGGATCCATATACAAAATACATGCTATCAAAACAACCATAGGGTGTTTAGCATACTACCTTCAAGATGCTAAGAAATATGAAGGAGATGAAGTCGTGAATGACAAGCCTTCAAAGGAGAAGACTTCAAGCTTGCATACCCGTTCAAGCCTTCCAACAAACACCAAGTTGCTAGGATTTTCACTTGTAAAATCTCCCTTTTGTTGTTCCTCTTGTTCGGCCAAAAAAAGGAGAAAAAGAGAGCTTGTGTGTGTGTGTAAGAATGAGCTTCAATTGTGTTGGTCGAAAACCATCCACCAACCAACTATATTGCATGTTCTTGGAAGAAACAAAAGGAGGAGAGGGAGGAGGGAGGGGTTTTTCCCACCCAAAATTCAAATCCTCTTCTATTACTTACCATTCATTTACTTATAATGTTTATGGTATAAAACATAACATAAGTAACATGGAATACGTTATTTAACCAATTTAAATAACATCTCTCAACATATAATTTATCCATATAATTTATTTAATACACAAGTGCAAATATTTAGAGAACCATTTTCCAAATATTATAAGTGTTGATATTTATTGACTAGATCATATCTAATAATAAATATCGTGATGTTTGTCTAGCTTGTTATTGGGTATGACCCGACTTGGATCATAACGTACTAGCCACATCAACTCAAATATGTGTCTTGGGCAGATCGATTCCATAGAAGATTGATACAAATAGCAAATACCGCCTAACAACAGTTTACTATCCCTAATACGCATGACGAAGTGCCATTCAATAACATCATCCCCTTCAAGTCCCTCACTTGAAAATGATTTAGGTGAATCTATCATTTATTCTTTTGTCTCAAATGTCATGTTAAATCCAGAGACACAGAGTGATCATTCTCTGTTGATTTAACTTATCAGACCTTAGACATTTAACTCTCAACGAATAAGAGGGACAAATCCCCTATTGACTACATACGTCTCTCCCTAAACCCTAAGCCCTAAGCCCTAAACCCTAAACCCGATTTGCGAACGTATTGTGTGTTTTGATCAACCATTTTATCACTCTCAACAACCTCTTGTTGATTGCTAGTGTCAACCAAACGTGTATCGGCTTGTGGTTCTCGATCCTCCTCGAGTTCCACAGTTCTACTAGTTCCTTCCATAAGGAACCTTCTTTCCAAGAACTCAGCCTTTCAAGCAATAAATACCTTTTGCTCATTTGGATTGTAGAAATAATATCCCATAGAATCTTTGGGATATCCTATAAAGATACACTTAGTGGATCGACTTTCATGTTTGTTTTGGGTGTTGTTCTTGACATAAGCCTCACAACCCCATACCTTTAAATATGATAATGATGGAACCCTTCCTTTCCATATTTCAAAAGGTGTCCAATCCACTTTCTTGGTTGGTGCCATATTTAAATACGGGTTGCGGAGATCAATGCGAACCCCCACAATGATAGAGGTAATGTGCTTCTAGCCATCATAGATCGAACCATATCCAATAAAGTTCGATTCCTCATTTCGGACACACCATTATGGTGCGGTGTTCCAGGTGGAGTATGTTGTGAGACAATTCCACAACTCCTAAGATGATCTAGAAACGCATCATTGAGGTATTCACCCTCCTCTATCGGAACGAAGTACTTTGATTGTTTTATTGAGCTGATTTTGTACTTCAGTTTGGAAGATTTTGAACATTTCAAAGGCTTCATCTTTGTGTCTTAGCAAGAACACATACCCATAACGACTATAATCGTCGGTAAAGGTAATGAAGTATCTTTCACCATTCCTTGTCATTGTCTTGAAAGGACCACATACATCCGAATGTATGATACCTAATAAGTCTTTTGCCCTTTCATTAGTTCCACTAAAGGGCTCCTTGGCCATCTTTCCCAATAGACAAGATTCACACTTATTAAATGAATCATCATTTGATTCCAAAAGACCGGTCTTTTGAAGTGTATGAATGTGATCCTTGTTTATATGACCAAGGCGACAATGCCAAAGAAAAGTCTTACTCAAATCCAATTTGAGTCTTTTGGTGCTAGATTGGTACAACGAGGTATCAATGGATGTATTATCATGAACTAATTCATAAATTCCATTAGACGACATCGCTTTAAATTAAAAGACATTATTCATGAAAACATAAATACCATCGTTAACAAACTTTAAATCATAACCAAATTGTCTTAATAAAGAAACTAAGATAATCTCCCCGGGATTGGACGTCAACCTTTGCTCCATTTCCCATGGAAGAGACTTATATCTCCTTTCTTATAATCATTTCTTCTTTTGAGCTCCTGGAATGAATTGCATATGTGAGTTCCACCTCCGGTATCCAACACCCATGTGTTAGAAGAAATAATATTAAGATCAATATGGATCATGAAAGTCGTGACTGAGGTTTGCCCCTCATTCATCTTAACTTTCAACTCTTTGAGATAGGTCGGACAATTTCTTATCCAATGGCCTATCTCGCCACAACCAAAGCACGGATCCTCAGCGCTAACCTTTAGCTTCTTCGGTTTTGGTTCCGCATTTTCCTTTCCTTTGAACCTCCCCTTGACTTGCCCCTTACCACTAGCAACCTTTGCCTTGGGTTCTGGATGATGCTTCTTCTTCAAGCCACCCTCATTGATCGCAAGAACGGGTAAAACCTTTTTACCCATTCCGACTTCGGCTGTTTTGAGCATTGCATGAAGCTCACCAATGCTCTTGTCCCATCCGTTCATGTTATAATTCATAATGAATGTCTCAACCCTTTTAGTTAATCCATTAAGGATCATATCCATGGCTAACTCTTTTGAGACGGGACAGTTAAGCCGTTCAAGCCGATCAATGTAGCTTTTCATTTTAAGCACATAAGATGAGACAGATTGGGTTTCTTCCATTTGACATGCATGAAACGCTCCGACCGTTTCGAAACGTTCCACCCTAGCTTGAGTAAGGAACATTTCCTTAAGTTGGGTGATCATGTCATATGCCCCATGATTCTCGAAATCCTTTTTGGATCTCGGGAATCATTGTTCCCAACATGAGGCAAGAAACGTGCACCGAATCTCGGTGTACTTTAACCAATCGGCATAGGCATCCAAGTCATTAACATCAGGTTCATCGGGAATAGGATCGTCCAAAATATAGGATTTATTTTCTTTCTTGAGAACAATTCTCAAGTTTCGATACCAATCCATAAAATTATTGTAATTTAGACGATCCTTATCCAGAATGGATCTTAGTGATAGATTATGCACATGTGGGATAATTGCGTTCGGTGCGTTGTTGTTTGCAGCCATCTATAAATTTAACAAAGTTTAATTTAGTACTTTCGATATCATTATTAAATTTTAATCGTTAATACCCTTTAATGTCTCCAAGACAATTAATGATTAAAATCTAGAATCCAACGTTTCATTCAAATAGTAGTTAGATGACCTTTATCCTACTATTCAAACTAACAAGGTAGTCAACGTTTGACAATTGCAACCCTTTGCAACTTCTAGCTTTATGGGCTTGGTTAAACATCATATGTTTAGTTGGCATGTTTAATCCCATCAACACCTTTGTACACCATGCTTCGGTGACCCTATTCACATGGTTTCCAAATCAAGTCGTCCTACTTACACACACATGTGAATTTGCACATACAAGTGGTTAGGTGACCTTTATCCAACAAATATGGAAAACCCAGCTCAAACTCACAAGTTTCCTCCAATGTGGTTAGGTGACCTTTATCCCACATCGAGGTCCCAAGTGATTCGTGTGTTGTATAAAAGGATGGTGTTAAACTTGTTTGAAAAGGAATTTAAATTTTCTAAAATCTAGATTGGAAAACTATTTTGTACCTTGCATTTGCATGCATTCAAATGTATGGTACTTTGTTTGAAAACCAATTTTCAAAGTTCCTAATAATAAAACCCATTTTATTGTGAAATCATTAACCTTTAATAAAACCAATTTTTATTACCTAATGATTTCTAAGGAACCAATTTTATGCAAGTCGTTGATTTTAGTTGTTAACAATCCATATGTAATACAAAATATAAATCAATCAAAACAAGCATAAAAAAAACAACCACAAGTCCATAACCATAGCCTCCAAATCTTGGCATCACTTCTTGACCGAAACAAGTGTGCCAAAAGTCTCTCCTAGGGACCAAATGCACAAAGGCATGTCCAGGTGAACAAAGACATGTCCAGGTGAACAGAGTACTGTCCAAGTGAACAAAGGCATGTGTCGATGAACTCCCACTTGACTCCGCATCCAAATGCCTCAAGTGTCCAATTTTGTGTTGTGACTTCTCCACTTTATTTGGGCTTCCTTTTGGGCTCCAACTTCAGCTCCTAGCTTCATGGGCCTCCAAGTTTGGGCTTTGGTTATTGGGCTAGAATCTCATCTAGGACTATGAGGTCCATTAAGGCCCAAGACCCAAAAAAAAACTTAACTTTGTTGCTTCTTCTTTTACAAAAAATATATCCTAATACATTTTTCTCTAATAAAGGAAATACAACTAATCTACTTATTATTACAAATCAATATGAAATGAATAAATAGATTATAAACCCAAATAAAAGAATATTACAACCAAATTGAATTCTTCTCATCGGAGTTCTTTCACAAAGACTTGCCATGGTAAGGAAGAAGGGGGGAACAGGCACACTTGGAGAGCACAGTACAACGGAGAGTTGTATGCTGCGTTCGGGAAGGATTAATCGCTCCCGAAAAGGAATCTATTGATTCTCTCCCAATTGGTTGGACCATAGGTGCGATGATTTACTTCACGGGCGAGGTCTCTGGTTCAAGTCCAGGATGGCCCAGCTGCGCCAGGGAAAAGAATAGAAGAAGCGTCTGACTCCTTCATGCATGCTACACTTGGCTCGGGGGGATATAGCTCACTTGGTAGAGCTCCGCTCTTGCATTTGGGTCGTTGCGATTACGGGTTGGATGTCTAATTGCCCAGGCGGTAATGATAGTATCTTGTACCTGAACCGGTGGCTCACTTTTTCTAAGTAATGGGGAAGAGGACCGAAACATGCCACTGAAAGACTCTACTGAGACAAAGACGGGCTGTCAAGAACGTCAAGAACGTAGAGGAGGTATTAAACAAATCACAACACAAACACACATCCAAACACAAGGTCATGGCTAGGTTATGAACATCCAAATGCACATCCAAATATGCAAGTATTACATATCTAAAATGGTTCCCCTTGTTAACCTCAAACTTTCGGCCAAGAGAAACAAGACCGAAAGTTTTGGGTTTTGTCCAAACAAAATAATTACTCCATATGACTTAATTCTTCAAGATTATCACATGCATGTAAAGTATAATCTTTAGGAACCAATGGGTAACCAAAAGCCCAAAAAACTTTCGGCCATATGGTGAACCACACCATAAAACCCGAAATTTTTAGATCTATGAAGTATGTATCCGTATACGCCGCTCTGATGCCATTGTTGGGTTTTAACAAGATTATCAAAGTCTATATAACCCATTATATATTAAAAAGGCAGCGGATAATAAAGGTTTAAATCTTGTTAGTTTGATAAATATAAAACCGATTTTATATAGATTAACCCAATGCCCGGATCCATATACAAAATACATGCTATCAAAACAACCATATGGTGTTTAGCATACTACCTTCAAGATGCTAAGAAATATGAAGGAGATGAAGTTGTGAATGACAAGCCTTCAAAGGAGAAGACCTCAGTTGTATACTCGTTCAAGCCTTCCAACAAACACCAAGTTGCTAGGATTTTCACTTGAAAATCTCCATTTTGTTGTTCCTCTTGTTCGGCCAAAAAAGGGAGAAAGGAGAGCTTGTGTGTGTGTGTGTAAGAATGAGCTTCAATTGTGTTGGTCAAAAACCATCCACCAACCAACTATATTGCATGTTCTTGGAAGAAACAAAAGGAGGAGAGAGAGGAGGGAGGGGGTTTTCCCACCCAAAATTCAAATCCTCTTCTATTACTTACCATTCATTTACTTATAATGTTTATGTTATAAAACATAACATAAGTAACATGCAATAGATTATTTAACCAATTTAAATAACATCTCACAAAATATAAGTAACGGGCTTGTGTTGGGTTAAGTAATATGGGTAATGGACTTGGATGAAAATGGAAGGAAGATAGACCATGGGCTTAAGCCCATGATCCATCATATAAATACCTTCATTATGCCTAAATCATTCATTTACACATATTCCATACACCACCCAAAACACACACTTAGCTCTCTCTCATCCTATTCTCTATCTCTCTAGCCGAAACCAAGAAGAAGAAGAAGGAGAATCGGTTTCCAACTCGAGGTAAGATTAGTATGATGTTGTATGAACCCAAACCCGTTAGATTTAGTCACGAAACGACGAGCCGACACCGTTAAACCATTAGAGTCACGAGATCCGGGTGGAATCGGGTATAAACCGAACCTAAGATGAGCTTAGGGGTCACCCTAGCTCAGATCTGGATCGATCGGGATGAAAAATGGTTAAACCGGTGCTGGAATACGTTTTTCCCGCCACCGCACGGTTTTCCGGCAAAGGCGGCGCTGGAGTTGGGTGTACGAGGTAAGGATGTCAGAGAATGTTCTCTGACATTCTGACCTAACCCTAGTTCATTAGCGGTGACTTATCGAACTAGAAGGCAATTCGTTAGTCCATTTTGTTAAGAGGAAGTAACGAACTAGAAGCAGTTCGTTAACGGAGGAATAACGAATTAAGAGTAATTCGTTATGCCCCTTCGTTAAGGATAAGTAATGAAGAAGATCCAATTTGTTAAGTAGTTCGTTAAGGAAGAACAGACGAATGAACCCCAATTCGTTAAGGGTTCAATTCGTTAAAGGGTTCAGTTCGCTATTAACCAAACCATACGATTTAGGTCCATTTCATTATACGGTCCACTTCGTATGAGGACTGGTTCGTTATATAGTCCAATTCGTTAGGGACTGGATAACGAATTAGAAGTTTGGCAGAATGACAGAATAGTCCCTGGACTTAGGAAAGAATGAGATAATTACATAATAGCCCTTGGACTTTGACAAATTATGAAAGATACCTTTAAGGGTTAACTAGTACGATTAACTAACCGGGTAATGATTCAATGAAGTAAAACCGGCTTGGACGCGTAAGACTAATTAAGTAGCAATGAGAATGGCTAGAGTAGTATTTGATATTCGATTATTAAACAGTTAGAAGCGCACAGCTCGAGAAGAAATAACCAGTAGCAGAAGAAGTAACCGAGTTCAGGTGAGTTTCTAGCCCCATTCCTTGTTATGTTTTCGGGGCTGTGTGCATACTCGATGTGATTAGTCAATACACTTACCTTAAGTGGTAAGTGTATGCTATATGATATATATGATAGATATGAATGATTGCTTGACGATACGTGAACGATCTTCGGATATTGCATGTACCGCCAGGTGGTAGTTTAAAGATAAGATTGTTATATATATATATATATATATATATATATATATAAAGGAATAATAGTACGTGAACGGTCTTCGGATATTGCACGTATGGCCAAGAATAGTGATTGTCTCCTTAGATGGGTATTAAATATTGGATTGTGTATAGAGTTCCCTTTACGGACAATATATATTGTGTTCCTCTAATGGAAAGTATAATGTTCCTCTAATGGAATGCCTAGTGTTCCTCTAATGGAAAGTATAATGTTCCTCTAATGGAAAGCCTAGTGTTCCTCTAATGGAAAACATAGTGTTCCTCTAATGGAAAGCCTAGTGTTCCTCTAATGGAAAGCATAGTGTTTTTTTAATGGAAAGCATAGTGTTACATTAATGGATAGCACGGTAATAGTAATAGTTCTTTTAATAGGTATTACGGGACGTTCCTCTTATGGATATTTATATAAGGTTAATATATGTATGTATGCACGATATGTGTATGTATTGTATGTCGCCTGATTAACTAGAACTCACTCAGCGTAGCTGACTTTTAGTATGCACGCAGGTGATTGACCAAAGAGTTAGCATGAGGATGGCACATGGCACGGATTGAACGGCTGGCATCTGAAGATGGAAGAATGATGTTTTAAACATAATGTTCTGTGTTATGGTATCAAAGAAAAGATTAATGTTTTGCAACGAATGATTTAAGTTAACGTTTCCGCGAAAGTTTTAATTAACTCTGATTGTAAAAACTGTGTTTATAAGTAAATCTGACGCTAAAGTAGGGCTACCGGGAACGGGGCCTTACAAATCTATTTGATTGAAAATTAATTATTTATAGTAACTACTGATTTGTGTTAGTGAAAGAAATGAAATATGCAAAAAAAAAATACATACGAGTTGGATGGATTTGTAAAATCTAAGTGTTGAAACCGAAAAATCGAATAAAAATAGACGAGGGATGCAGGGTAAGGTATCACATGATGGAAACAAGTTAGGCCTTTCGAAGTATGGCGGGTGTGCTCGGGTTACCATAATGATGGTAGGCTTGAAACATGTGGTCAAGCATATGATCGAGACAAATGGTTAAGTAATAGGTCTTGCAAATGGACGGGTGGCGTTGAGTTTAGGTAGGTTTTAGTAACAAGTGGTAATTGAATCTACCACAAATTGAAGTATATCAACATTTCAGGGACGTAAAGTGGTTGGATTTACATATGCTATACAAAGGACGTGTTTTTGTACGAGGCTTTTCGGTTGGGTTTGGTTTGAGTTTCCAAGAATTGTGATAGGTTTGAATTTGAATTTACTATAGCTATGAAGGTGGGTGCGGTATACGTGGGGTGATCTGGATCACGGAGGCCATTTGCTTGATAACTTGGATTGTCATTTTGCGGGTTGAGTGCGACAACTAGAAAAAGAGAAGGCATGATACGGAACGTGAAGAATTTTCGTGACTTGGGACGTAAGTATGAAAAAGACTAATAGGTACATCAATGAAAACAAGTAAAGAAAAGAAATCATATGAAACAAAATTTGAAATCGAAATTGGAATTCCCATGAGACGTCATGAGTTTTCACATTTCAATAAACGAAAATCTCATAAATTATTGAACACCCATATGGAAAAAGTATTAAACTTAACAATAAATAGTGAAATCGAATTGAAAATCGAGTGTTCATGAACCATCATGACTTTTTAAATTTTCAATTCTAAAACATAAGGGTAACTGAATATAGTAATAAGGTAATAAAATTGAAATTCGACCATTCATGTATCACCGTGACCTTTCAAATTTACAATTCTAAACGCAGTAGTAAATGAACAAAATAATATAGTGATCGAATCGAAATTCAACTATTTATGTATCACCATAACTTTTTGAACTTTCAATTCTAAAACGTAACAATGAAATAATAAAGTAATCGTATTGAAAATTCGGTAATTACCTTTCGAACTTTTAAAATTTTAAACCTTAAATGAGTGCATAAATAAGGATATGTGTCACAAAATTGTTTTTAAACTTAACTATTCCCATAGCAAAATGCGTAATTAAATCGAACCGAAAGCTGGGTATTCGTGTATCACAACGACTTGGTTGACTTTCAGTTAAAACACATTGTAAAACATAGAGAGCCGGACATCACACGTCGCATAAACCATCAAAAACTAAAAAATCAAAAACCTGATTATTGAAAATCCTTGAAAATCTTTACGTTAGGCATAAGCCTTGGACTTGTGTGTGATGTTTATGTACATAAGGCAAAGTATAACAACATTTGTGTACATGAGGCATAAACAAATCAATAATAACCAAATATTGTACATTGAACAATCAAATAGTGCCCACAAAATTTCTAATCATGTAACCCTAAATAAATGAAAATAAACTATAACCAACTAGAATACTACGTCTAATGTCATATTTTATAGTCACGACTCTGATACCAATATGTAACACCCCGGCTATAGCGAAATACGCCCAAGAGTGTGACGTGCAGATTGCTCAAAACACATGTGACACTTTTAAGTGACAATATTATCATTAGTTTATTTAAACAACAAGTACACAAGTTTGGAAGTAAGCGAAATACAAAGAAATACACATTTAAGCAATTCGTCCATTTAAGTTGAATATCCTAAGTACTAATGTCTTTTTCACAGCAACATCCTCTAAATAATATCTGTAGCATATATATAAAATAATGTCAACTAAATGAATAGTTGGTGAGTTCACACAAGTTTTGATATAAATACATAAAAATCTACAATTCCATGAACAAGTGTAAATGAGCAAGTAAGGTCCTTTCCAGTTGGGATTGTGCACCAATGTACTCGGATAATAGCGCAAGTAAGTGCTCTTTCCGTTGGTAACAACCAACGTACTCGGATCGGGGGTCCCTATTCCACTCATAACATCGAGGTCCTGAGTGCATAGGGGGCGTATGATCATACTTAATGAGGAAACCATGAGCGCAATCTTTGAGCAAGTAAACAAATAAACACACAAGTCCATGTAACGAATTGTAAATAATGAATAAACGAATTTGTAATTTGGATAGGATATATATGCTACCCCCAAAAGTAATAAAAGAATAAAAAGGGGGTGTGAGAAAACTCACCTTGAAGTTGAAGACAAACTTGAAATAAAAACCAAAAGCACATAAATGAAACCAAAGCGATCAAATCTCATGAAACTGTAAACAATAACCAAGGTACATAATCAAGGACTAGCTACTTGTAATATAAAGTTAATTAACTTAGTTTTGGATATTTTGCACTATTTTAATATATATTTTATTATTTTAGAGCGTTTGATATTATAATATTATTTTAATGAAATCTTAACGAATTATTAAAACTAATATTTTTAAATTATGAGGTTAATACTAAATTTGAATATTATAACGTTACGGAATTTTGACTGTTATTGGTATATCTTACTTTGATAGACGAATACGTTAACGGATTTTAAGTTAAACGAACGAAATAAACGAACATGATGAGTTTTGAGATTTATAATGTTTATGAATTATGCATCTTAACGGAATTTTAGTTTGAAAATAATTACGTTAGCGTGTTATAAAGTTTAACAAAAAAATAATAATATTAATCGAGTTTCTAATGAAAACTTAATGGAAACGAAAGTCGGGTTTTTAGATAAAAAATGATAAATATAACTTATAACTAATTTTATTTAACTTAAAATTATTTGATTTTTAAAACAATGAAAATAAGCTTAAACTAAAAATACCAAAAATTTATGTTCTAGCCCGGGGCTAGGCTGTGATATATTTAACCACTAGACTAACTTGCTAATTGTTTATAATGTGAAAACATTTACTTATATATTACTACCAAAAACATCATCTTCTTCATAAACAAACCCTAAATTCAATCCGTTCAAATCGTTCAATGTTTGCCCAATCTAAGTTAGGGGTTTTGTTAGACAGCCAAAAACAATAGAAAAACATATAATTTTTACCTCAAACCATGCCGGAATGATGGAGAACAAGACTCGCCGAAAAATAAACTTTAATGATCAAAACGAGATATTTAGAGAGTGTTTTAGATTGAAGTGAGGATTGTAGCAAGTTTATTTGATGTTAGTGTCCTATTTATAGTGTCAATTGGAGCGTATTACGTTTAATGATTGTTAATTGAGTTTAAAAATTATTCCAGCCGTTTCGCGGCGGTTTCGATTTTATTAATATTAAATTACAAATTATTATAACGATTTGACCGGTCATTAACGAGTCTTGGTCAAGGTCTAACGTCAACAACGAGTTTAAATGGTTTGCATAAAGGGGTGATATAGCCTTCGCCGGAGCCGTTTGAGCCGCCGTCGGCGGTGTCGCCGGAAAAACGTGATATAGGGTGGCTGGGGTTGGGATTATATATTTTTATTATATTAAATTTAAATTAAATTTACACTTTCAGCCCCTAGACTTTTAGTATCTTTATAATTTGTTTTTAGATTATAGTTACAACTTGAACCTTGAACTTTTGAATGTTATAAAAATGATATAAAAGTTTATAAACTTAGATATTTTTCGTATTATACTCAGATAGTTCGGGTCTTGTTTTAATACAATATTAAATTCCGGAGTTTTATAAATTAAATGAATTGAATTATAAAACGATTGATTAATTACTTGAATTTTCGAGAATATTATATAAGTTATAAACGAAAGTTACGATGACATCTAAACGTCAAAACGGGCCGGTTATTGAACGTAAATACATAAGAACGAATGTTACATCATCCTTCTCATCCTCCGTTGAGTCAGAAAATGACATCCTGAAAGCCCTAAACCGCCACCACCCACCTTGTCGCAACGAGCCATATCACAAACCCTAGCTAGCACAACCCAACTAGACAACCGCCTACCCACCGGAACCCTTTTGGCTCTCCAAACCGTAACACCCATAATATATATATATATATATGTGTGCATGTGTGTGTGTGTGTGTGGGCATGTTCAAGATAGAACTCGAAAAAAATGAGGAACTGGGTAACGCTTCAATTTACATGTAAAAAGGTAATATAAAGCTCGATTTCACATGTAAGAAATTAGTTTTCGCATAAACTGTTTTAGACGTTTTGCTTATAAATACATGTAGAAGACATTCTAATAAAAAAATGATTTTTGTAAAAAAAATTCATTTATTTTTAACTGAAAATTAAGTTTTTTTAAAACGGCTTTTACATGTGTTTATATGAAAAAAAACTCTAAAAAGATTATGTTAAAATGTGTTTTTTACATGAAAAATGAATTTGTTTTTTTTTTTTTGTAATTTTACATGTAAAATGAAGAGTTCTCCAGTTTTGTGTGTGTGTGTGGGGGGGGGGGGGGTAACTTAACATTTCAAGAATCAGATGTCTTGTGTTGTTACTCTGTCCAATTCTCTCTGTAAATACACTACACACGTACACTCGATATTGATACATTAAATCAGAAGAAATGATATTGATACACATACACACGATATTGATAGATTGCATCATCTATATTCTAAGAATAAGGTAGCGTTTTGTCACACCCTCAAATTTCAACTAACGGGATTTTACCGTGAGGCGCGTGACATACCAGGATCTAGCCACTTGTTATACTAATCATCATTCAATATGAAAGATACCATTTATTATCACTCATTAATATGAGAAAATCCAGTTACCGTGTAATTGCGTTTGCGAAAGCGTAAATGTAAACAATTTAAAAAAACAAAGTAGTTACATGCTCAAACATGTACAACCCATCCAAGTGTAAAACAATGTAAGGTAAATATCCATGTTATAATGAAACTCCAAACAAATGCATGCATGTGCTCCTTAGCATACCTAGTAACCTGGCAAGTATAAATACTCAAGGGTCAACACAAGGTTGGTGAGTTCATAAGTTATAGTAAAAATTAATGTAAGTAGATTTAGCACATTTCAAATATACCAGGGTAGCTAACCCATTCACAAGCTACTAGACGTTTGAACCGAAGCTGACTGTATGTATGCCTTCTTACCAGGTCTATCACCAACACTGGCGTATAAAAGCTAGGTAAATATAACACTTGTTTTACGACATCACCGCCATGCTAGCGCGACTAGCCCGAGTGGGGTTTGTCAAACCCAGTAGTACTACTCCATATAACCCCGCGATCCCATCCTATCGGTTCAAGGTAACGTAAGGACTTTAAGTGATATAAGGGCATCTAGTATAAAATTCTGATATATAAGAAATTACGAAAAATCTAAAATGAATCACTGTGTTTTCCTCCAAAAAACCAGTATGTAAGTAAGTTCGTGTTTTCTCCCTGAAAACAAGTATAGGAAAAGGTTTTGTGTTTTCTCCCCGAAAACAAGTATAGGAAAATGTTTGTGTTTTCTCCCCGAAAGCAAGTATGAAAAGTATGAACTCACCTGTTGACGCGTGTAATAGACTTTCCTAAAAAAAAAAGGAATACACTTGACTTGCTTAATGTTACCTAGTACAAGTGTTTAAGTTATGAGAGTGCGATCATGCAACTAGACAACTCAAGTGTATAACAACACATAGTCCTATGGTTCATGTAATGACTCACAATGCAACAAGTTTGACCCGACAACCCGTTGATGATTATATTACTTTCATGAGTGAAAACATGTTCTAACACAATTCATATATCCAGTATTAGCCAAATAATCATGCATCCATCAAATAACACATGAACAGATTTTGAATTTATAAGACAGATTTTAGTAAGGTATATTATATTACGTAGGCAAATAATAGAATATATTTTATAAAATATTTACCACAGTAGAATACATGTTTTATATTTCTAAATATATTTTTTTATATATTTTTCCAATGCACACAAAAGTCACAAACATTCATCCAAACCAGAAAGGCACGTGCAGCTATTTCAGTGCGCAACACTAAGTTTTTATTTAGTTAAAAATCAATATTTAACCAAATTAATAAAGACCAGTTGGGTTAGAATCCTAACTAAAAATTTGAAGTTTCAGAAGTAAAACCAACCCATTTGACTTTTCCATAAAAGAGTTATGATATCGGGAATACATACCAGAATTTGACTCCTCACGTCATCCTTGACACATATTTTTGTAAAATCATAAAAACTATACAAAACTCGCCCGAAAATTACAAACTATATATATATGGAAACTAGACTCAAAGTAGAACATCATGGTATCAAGAATTGATCAAAATTCATCATTTAAAATCAAGTTACAAACTAGTCAATAAACAATAATGAATCCGTCAGCAAACTGTTGTCATCAAAACTCAATCCCTAACATGTTTATGACATCCCTGGGGTTCTAATTTATCAATTAACATCATAATCATCAATAATACAAACATTGAACATATAGGGTTTCATTATAACTCATTAAAGCATGAAATTAATGCATAAAAACTTACCAACTAGTGTTAGGAATGCTGAGAATCACTCAAAGACACTACTAATTGCAAGACCCAAGGTTGAATTGAAGATGGTGGAGATGGTTTGTGAGCTGCAATCGATGAGAGGGAGCAGGGAGGAAGAGTCGATGGTTTGGGGTGGGTATTAGGGTTTTATTTATTTTAATATTATATTAAATTATATTTACAAGAATGGTCCTTCTAGAATCAGTTTTGGGTTTAACGAACTTTATAACACCAAAACCGGATTATAACGAATCATTACAAATAAAATTCTAACCCAAGTTCATAAAACTAAAGCATCGTTGTTTTATCATAAATATTACCTTTTAAAAGGTGAAAACATACAAATTACGCGCAATCGATCGCAATTTCATGAAACAAGCTATGAACTAAACACATAATCATTTAGCATGTAATTTCACATAGATAATATTATGAACATATGCTAGAGATATTATTTTAATATTTTCACCAACGTTTGGGGTTAGACTCGCATGATTCAGTAATTCCCTAATTACCGGTACGTGAATGTTTGTTCAATAACCGACACACTTAATTAACCCTAATAAGTGAAATGCATGAATGAGTGTTTGAGATAACTGAGTTTGTATTAATAGTGTTAACAACATATTACCAGGTGTCACATTATCCCCTTGTTTAAAGAATTTTTCGTCCCGAAAATTGATATCAGCTGCTAAGCAAATAAGTAGACTTTCTGTGTAAATGTATGATTAAAATGAATTAAGTAGACTTTCCGTCTATAGACTAGTGTCATTAATGTTTTGGCAGTGTTGCAAATGTTAGGCAAAAAAATATTTTTTTTCCCGGTTGTCACACGTTTGGTATAAAGGAATGGAAGAGGGAATGAAATGGGTTATTACAATGGAATGCAAAAAACCATGTTTGGTTGTCATATGCTAATGGAAAGAACCATTCCATAGTGAATGAAATTCATTCCAAATATAAGATTTTCATTTTTTTGATAATAGGTGTTTTTTTTTCATTCCTTCATGAAATTAAATCAACAACTCATATTATTATTACTATTTTATTATTATATTTGTATGATGATGATGATGATTATTATTATTAATATAATATAACATATCATTATATTATCTTATTACTTTGTATTATAAAATATAACTATTATTGTATTATATAACATTATCAATATTATTATTATTTGACGGGTCAACGCTTCACAACATGCATGCGTAATTCAACATTTTTATGATTATTTTTATTCGGTTTAATGATCTCGCTGAAACACATAGATCCTAAAAAAATGAGTTAACATGAATATTCATATTATTATTACTAATTAATAATAATAATAATAATAAAGGGACGATCATTTCATTCCTACATGGTTACCAAACATGATAATGAAATGGTAATGATCCATTTCATTCATTTGTCCACTAGGTTATTAACCCGTGTACGACACGAGTGGAAATATATTAAACGTTTAACAACAACACTCGAGGAGACAATAACATGATATATAGTTGTTATTATAACGTATTATAAACAAAAAGTTGCTACAACATAAGTACAACCAAAATAACATTGGTTCTACAATTACTATATACATAATACTTTTCATAAACAACAAAGTAACTTTCGTTTTACAATTATTTGATAGATAAAAAAAATTGAAAAATAAAATTTCATAAATAACTAAATAGTTTCTTATAAACCACATTTGTAGTTTTATTTGTAACATTACCCTCCTTATCTAATATAAGAATTTTAACACCGGCTCTACTCTTCACTCGTGATAAAGCCACATATAGCTGACCATGTGTAAACACCGGTTGTCGAAGAAGATGAAAGGGCTTTTGAAAATTGAGGAGTTGATATTAGATAGTATGGTTATAAATTTATTATAGTAATATTATAATATTATTTTGTTAACTTTCTAGACTTTAATTTGTAAGAAATTATTTAATATGAATTAAAAATATAGATTGTATATTTTCGTATACGATGAGATATTTTTTTTATGATATGACGTTTTTAAAATTAAGTAGTTTGTTTTTATGAAACATTTATAATTGTCGGTATTGTTATATGCTTGTTTACCGTTTAAAGTAAAAACGGTTCAAAAAGACATCTCAAATTTATAACTCGTTTGTAAATTTGTAGTTTGATAATGTTAGGTTTCAAAAAACAGGAAGTCAGTGGTGAAAAAACACGCGTTTTTGTTGGTTTTAAATGTTACATTTTTACAATCAAAATAGTTTTAGTAAAGCAAAGATGTTTAAATATTGATAAGTTAAAACTTTATTTTTTATAATATTAAAGGATTAATAAACTTATAGTTATATTAATGTTAATAAGTTTGAAAAAAATAAATAGTTGTATCTCGTACATAAACGTTGGTGTTGCGTATAAGTATTGTAATAAATATTCTTTAACTTACTTTTATTTCCTTTCAACTTATTTGGTAACTAATACATAGAGTTATAGGAAATACATCATTTCCTTTTAAAATTTTTGTAACATTAAACTATATATTATTAATGGCTTTCATCAAATTTTGTAAAATTATGTGTTTTGTTATGTGTGGTTGTTAGATAATTATTAGTGGCTTTCACCATAAGTGTAATGTAGTATTTAATGGTATAAAGCTAAATAAAGTCGATTATTTATGCTAATAACATTATAATTCATGTTAATTTATAGTACATACATTAAATTTAAAAAGTTACAATTGTATGTTGAAGAGTAAAAGTGTAATAAAAAATAAGTTTAGGTATTCAAGTTTAGGAAAGAGTACAACATAAGTTTTATTGAAAAGATATGTCATGATGAATATTGTACATGTAGATGTCCAAAATGGGTGTATCATTATTCAAATTGCATGTTGGTAGTTGTAAGGCCCCGTTACCGGTAGCCCTACTTTCGTGTTGGATTTACTCATAAACGCAGTTCTAAGTATCAGAGTTAATTAAAACATTCGCGGAACATTAAAAACATTCAAACCATTACATTCCATGACCATAATTCTAGTCTTATCGAGCATTCATAGTTATTTAAAAACAAAACATAGTCTTTTAAAATAAAACATCATAGCAAAATCTTCAGATGCCAGCTTCGTCCAACTCTGCCATGTGTCCTCCTCAAGCTACCTGCCTCATTCTACTCACCTGCGTTCATACTAAAAGTCAGTTACGCTGAGTGAGTTCTAGTTAATCACATAATCATACAATACCTTCTTACATTTCATACTTAACCTCTTAACTTTCTTTTATACACACACAAGTGCATATACGTTCATTCTTACCTTCATACTTTCTTTACATGCATAATCATACGTTTTTTAAAGAGCCTTTCGCCCTATAACCTCACAGATATTATAAGGGTCTGGTCCCTAACATCACAGATATTATAAGGGTCTGGTCCCTAACATCACAGATATTATTAGGGTCTGGTCCCTAACATCACAGATATTATAAGGGTCTGGTCCCTAACATCACAGATATTATTAGGGTCTGGTCCCTCTTCGTTACCATACAACCATATCTTTCCTTCGTTTGTTAAATTTATCGCATTCATACGTATAAGCAAATACATTATACTTACCTTATACGTAACACTACAACCTGACAGTACGTGCAATATCCGAATATCGTTCACGTACTACAAGCATTCATTCATACATTCCACATCTACTTATCACTTAGGATAAGTGTATTAACAAACATATCGAGTATGCACACAGCCCAGAAAACATAACACAGAAGTGGGGCTAGAAACTCACATGAATCCTGTTACGCTCTCCGTTAATCGTTATTCCCTTCTTGAGCTGTGCACGGCTAACTGTATAATATTTACATGTATCAATTAACTACTACTACTCATGTTGTATTTCTATCTTTATATAACCCACAACGAACGGGGGTCCGGGGGCAGCGCCCCTGGCAGCGGGGTCTAGGGGCGGCAGCCCCTAGCAGGGTCCAAGGGGCAGAGCCTGTCTTAACACATTTTTCATTAGGTTTTTAATTCATTTTCTAATTTGCTAACTCCAGCGAACTTATCATTAAGCGAACTTAACAATAAGCGAACTTAACATTAAGCGAACTTACTGTAGGCGAACTTAGTGTTAAGCGAACTTAACATTAAGCGAACTTACTGTAAGCGAACTTAGTGTTAGGCGAACTTAACATTAAGCGAAGTTAAGCATTGAGCGAACTTAGCTTTAGGCGAAGTTATCATGGGCGAACTTATCACCAGGCGAAGTTACAGTTAGGCGAACTTGGCTTTAGGCGAACTTTCTTGCAAGCGAAGTTAAGCTTGCAGGCGAAGTTAAGCTTTGCAGGCGAAGTTAAGCTTTGCAGGCGAAGTTATTCAGTTCAGCTACGGGTTTGGTTTTTATCAAGCATTTAGGCGATTTTAATATCCTTGTTATGGCTCGACATCACCCACTAACGTTCCCTAACCGTTTTCGTTCGTATATATATCCCGTATATACTATAAAGCTTGGACCTTTAAGCTTAAGGACGTTCAATACAAGATCTACGGTTTATCTTAAACGAACCGTACATGTTTAAGGGTTTATTAGGTTCGTCCTAGCATCAAGTTCGCTACTTTACGCTTCGTTTAGATCCGATCTATTATCGTTTCAAGTTTCATGGCAAACCGTCTATAAAAACATGAACTTTAAGATCGAAATCTTACCTTTATGTGTTCGGTTTACGTGGTTATCTCGTATCTAGCTCGTATATCGAAGATCTAATAATGGTTGGCTCGATTTTGGTCTCGGATCCCGTTCTCTTTCTCGCGGCCGTGTGAGGTGGAGGACGTGTGTGTTTTTGAGTGTGTAGAGATTAGGATGGATATAAATGAGGTTTTAGGGTTTTAGGTTGGTTTAAGAGGGTATTTATACCCCTTGAAGCCCATGGACCTAAAGCCCATTACCATTTAGTCCACCTTAATTAATCTAAGTCCATGATCCGTTCTTTACTCGATATTAATTAGTTAATAACACGAAATCACTAAACGTAACTTTCTTTATTTAACATTATAATATTTAGGATGTTACAGTAGTACTAATGTAAAAAGTAATGTTAGTAAGATCACGATGATGAAGATTTCCTAATTTAAAGTATTATAAAAAATATGTTATTTTTAAACTAACATTAGAAAGAATAAACATAGTAGTTGGTGTGAACTATAAATCAAGGAGAATAGAGAATACAAATATAAAACAAAACATAACATTAGGAAAACACAAATTCATTGTTATCCATATGAAATTCAAACACGACAAATAAAACCAAATTGATAATGTCAAATAAAGGAAAATAAACACAAAAACATCCAATCTCAAACCAAAAAAATAAAGTAAACATGCATGCAAAACGTTGCATTAATTACGAAAATTCCAAATCCGTCCATTTTATATCTTTTGCATTCCAACGGTATCTCCCTCACCAACATTAGCATCAACAATTGGTTCTTCGTCAACCTTCGTCTTATTTGCAGACATACAAGTGTCATCATGAACATCATAAGTGTCATACAACTTGCGCTTGAGTTTTGCATCAATGATAGGTAAAGAAATAACCTTTTCGTCAAAGCGATGAAAGACGGTCAGGAATAACATCTTCAGAAATTGAAATCAGAGTAAACTGGTTGGACGAAGGCGTACACATATCCTACGAAGAAGTTTAAAAAAATGTTTTTAGTCTACACATTTAGATTTCATGAAATATTATATTTAGACAAACTGATACATATTCCATTATTATTTTTAATGTCTTACCTTTTCGGTTGACTTCAGGCCAGAGATTTAAATCATTTATTACAAACCATGTTTGAATTAAATATTACCATCTTGAAAAACATTTACCACTAACTTCATTTTCCAAGTTCAAATGTGTCATTTCTTTTTAACATTAGCAAGCTTTAAGTGATCTAAATTTCTTAAAAGAAACAGATCATTGGATTCCAATATTGATTTATGATAGTACCCGTGTTACACACGGTGAAACATATTTAAAAACATGATATATATGTAACATCATATAAATTTAATGAAATGCAAATGTTGTAATTATAAAAAAAGGATACTTTTACATGAATTATAAAACATCATAACTTATTTGAATCAAATACAAAACATACAAAGACTAACAAAGATAAACGAAAAGTTAAAATATTTTATAACTTTTATCATTAGTACAATAATAAGCAAACAAAGGAAAGTAGTCTCCAAAACAATAAAACAATAAAACAATTCTACAATGTCGATTCAACAAAACTTTTATCTCAATGTTGATTCAAAAGATGAACTTTATCTAAGGCATTTATTACGCATTAATAACTGTAATATTTATTACTATAAGATGGTACCCGTGTTTATTTGCACATCAATTTAAATCATTTATTACAAACCATGTTTGAATTAAATATTACCATCTTGAAAAACATTTATCACTAACTTCATTTTCCAAATTCAAATATGCCATTTCTTTTTAACATTAGCAAGCTTTAAGTGATCCAAATCTCTTAAAAGAAACAGATCATTGGATTCCAATATTGATTTAGGATAGTACTCGTGTTACACACGGTGCAACATATTTAAAAACATGATATATATGTAACATTATATAAATTTGATGAAATGCAAATGTTTTACTTATAAATAAATGATACTTTTACATGAATTATAAGACATCATAACTTATTTGAATCAAATACAAAAATATACAAAGACTAACAAAGATAAATGAAAAGTTAAAATATTTTATAACTTATATCATTAGTACAATAATAAGCAAACAAATGAAATTAGTTTCCAAATCAATGAAACAATTCTACAACGTCGATTCAACAAAACTTTTATCACAATGTTGATTTAAAAGATGAACTTTATCTAGGACATTTATTACACATCAATAACTGTAATATTTATTACTCTAAGATAGTACCCGTGTATATTTGCACATCAATTTAAAACATTTATTGTAAACCATGTTTGAATTAAATATTTCCATCTTGAAAAATTATAGTTAGTAACGTACTATCTTGAAAAAAAAAATTAACACACCATGTTTGAATTAAAAGGTCTAACTTTTAATTTAAAATGTCATATTTTGACTTCAAAATGTCTAACATAATATATATGCATTTTTTAAATCCTAAATGTGTCCGCTATTTTTTCTTTTTTGCTTGAAGCAAACTTAATACAATTAATAGTAACTCTTAATAACATAATAATGGATATTAAGAGAATATTTAATTAAAAATGTTACAATAGTCAAAATAAATGTACGTTAATTTTTATATGGACATAATTTGTGAGTGCAAATCTTAAATTTATTTTTTAAGCAAACTTAAATTTATTTTTTAAGCAAATTTAAAAGTACTTAAATCATGTTGATATATTTCAAGAAAGTTATATATACTATGTAAATGTTATTTAAAATTTAAAACGATTTAATATGAATGGTCAAAAATGATTTAATGTGAATGGTCAAATACTTAAATCGGTCGGAAATTTATTTAGTTTATAACTTCTTCATTCGGGTTTTTTTAACAAATAAAGAAAGTCAAACTATATAAATTTCAATAATGAGATAATTATGGTATTATTTCGGTCAAACCATATTAAGGAATTAGTTTATAAAAATGAAAAAAAAAATAAAAACTATATACAATTAGGGTAAACAAAAATAAAGAATTGAAGTTCTGAGTTGTTTTAACATTGATTACAAATTTGAATTTGTAATAGTATGAACGGTAACTTGTAATTTTATAACAAAAATAAAAATAATAGTCTGAATGGTAACTTTCTAAGGTAGAACAAAAATAGTAAAAGTAATAACATACTTGTAAAGTATAATTTTAATAATTTAACATAATCTGAATTATAATTTTTGGTAATTATTAAGATACGGTTATAGTCAATATAATAATGGAAAACATATATAGAAACAATTATGTTTGACAAACAATTATTATGGACATTAAATAGGAATTCAAATTTAAATCATATACAAAAAATGTAGAGAAATACTACAGAGAAAATCAAGACCTTCATTTAATTATTTATGTAAAATAGTAAACTTATTATTATCTATCGATTATGGACCATTAATTTTAGAGAACTCATTATTATGTAAATTATGGATGATTAATTTCAAATTAATTTTTTATGATATACAAAAACTATAAACAATTACGGTAAACAAAAATAAAGAATTGAAGTTATGAGTTGTTTTAACATTTAGAACGAATTTTGAATTTGTAATGGTATGAATGGTAACTTGTAATCTTTTAACAAAAATAAAATAATAACATACTTGTAAAGTATAATTTTAATATGTTACCTTAAACATAATCTGAATGTTGGTATATATTCCATGTAAATGTTGGTCAAACCATTATTATGAACATTAATTAGAAATTCAAATTTATGGGAACTTATTATTATGTAAATTATGTATAATTAAAGTATATAAATTATGGGATAATTAAAGTATTAAAGTATATAAATTACAATATTGATGTTAATTCGGTTATATATACAAAATGAAGGAACGAATAAACATTAATTAGAAATTCAAATGTTAGTCAAACAATTAAAGAAAACCTGTTAAATAAGAAACATGTTAATATTTCGTGTAAATGTTAGTCAAATAATTAGTATGGAAATTAATTAGAAATTCAAATTCAAATTTAAATAATATACCAAAAATGTAGAGAGATACCATAAATAAATTCGATATCTTGATTTACTTATTTATGTAAATTAGTAAACCTGTTATTATGTATTATTATTTATAGATTATGGACATTTAATGTTAGATAATTATTATTATGTAAATTATGGATAATTAATTTAAAATTAAGTTTTTATGATACACCAAAACTATATACAATTACGGTAAACTCATATTAACTTTGAGTTGGGTGAAATGATTGCAAATTAATTTGTATTTCGTTAAGATTTAAATTTTTATATAAAAGGGAATAAAATAATTATATTATAAAAGGTAGTAACAAAGTTCTATGTATGTGTAAATGTTATTTTATAATTATCATTGATATGGCCAAATAGTAAATGAAAAAAAAAATGAAGTTAATTTGTAAAATCGGTTTTCTTTAAAAATTACGGAAAGAAATTGTGTATAAAATGTGAATGAAATAAATTGTATTAAGCAACAAAATTAGGAAATAGTTAATTGAGAAAGTCAATGCATATAAAATGAGAATCCTATTATGACCATAAATTAGGAAAGTCAAACTAAATAATTCGAATTAATGGAATAGTTAATTGTGTCATTTATTAAGGCGCCGGAAAACAAAATATACATCAAGGTATAGATTAATATTTAGTTTTAACTAAAATTTATGAAATTGAAATATTGAAATACATGAATATTCAAAAAAGAAAATCTATACATGATAATATTATACATCTTATAAAGTCTTGATCAATCGTGAAATCATATTATATGAGTCGAAAAATAACCTAAAATAATAAAATCAAAAATTAATATTGATATTATGGTTTTTTGAATTATAGTTAATAACCGGAAAATTTAAAAAATGTAACCGGAAACGATATTGTCACAATGACCATGGTATGTCGGATTTTTTTTGTAGAATTTCCAGAGAAATGAACATCTATTAGTCTTGCCATTGACCTGAAATTAGAAAGTAGAATATTAATGTTGATATTATAGAATATTTGATTTTTAATTTGTAACCGGAAAAATTGAACGTCTTACCGGAAAATAAGAAATATGGTTTTTAACCATGGAGTCTTCGATTTTGATATCGTCGATGGATGACCATAATTTTGATCTAGAACATAGATTAACAGCATGTCAAACAAAAGAACACGAAAAATTAAAAAAAAATACTAATAAATATAAAACAATCATCATTGTTATAAGTATAACACATAACCGGAAAAAAATGCCGTCAATACTTACCGGAAAAACGTAAACACGTCCAAAAATTGTAGACATCGCCTTTCTTTATTAAAAACCTAAACTGATTTTAATAAAATTAGTTAACAATTAAAAGAAACATAAAAAGATTAGAGGAAACAATAACCAGAAGAAATATAATATTGCCGGAAATACATATATCAACAATTAGAATTTAATATATAATAGAAACTTACCGGAAAATAATTAATAAAGATATAGATTTGGATTGGCCGGAATATGGGAGATGATGAAAGAAGATCCGGCTATTAGAGAAAGAAAGAAAAACATGATTAGGGTAAAAAATTAAGAAATGTTATTGTTTAAATATAGGTTAGAGGATGAGTTGACATTAGTATGAAAAGAATTGGTGACATGGCATTAAGGTGTCATTGATGTGGCATTGATGTGGAATAGATTGATTTTATTTTTGATTTATTTAATTGGTAAGAAAAATAGATAAGTGCAAGATATATTTGAAAAAAAAGAAAATCATCCAATAGAAAATGGGCATATGAAGGCAAACTAATTTGTTTTAATAGTATAGTAGGATTTCATTCCCATGTTCATTACATTCCTTCATTCATTCCATTATGACATATCAAACAGACCCTAAGTCCTAACCAATTCAAATATTTTTAGAAGACCTGAAGAATGCTTGAACAATTAAAAGATATTTATTTTGATGGATGAAATTAAGTAAATTATTTGATACTTTGATACAAATTAAGCATTTATGTAAAGATATTTGTTTAATTTATTGATTTATGTACAGATGAAACTGTATGAAATTGGAATGTTACATGGTTTGGTGCCCGTTGACCAAGTATAAGAGTTCTTTGTATTTCGACACGTCGTCAAATGTGACGATCAAGAAGTTGGAAATTACTAAAGAAGAAAAAGAAATGAGTGGATAGTGCTCGGAAATGTGAAGGAAGCGTGATAACTGAGATCTACAATAACAACAAATAGGTTTATTGAAATCTCAGTATTATTATTATTATAAATCTCAGTATACTTTATATTATTATTATTATTATTATTATTATTATTATTATAGGTTTGTTAAAAGCTCAGGACTGATCAGGAGATTTATAAAACATGTTGTGTTAGATTAACCCTATAATTAAACATGTTGTATTAGGAAAATCATACATTATTCCCAATTTTGGTTGAATTTTAAACTTATAGTAGTAAATTGTCATTTCCGCACCTTCAGTTGTACCCTTGAGGTTTCCTAATATTGCATTTTTCGTCCATTTTATTAACCCTGTTAGCTTTTTAACGCTAAGTAAGGGATTTTTCTATTCTTTTATCTATTTGAATGAAAGTAACAAGTGTGATCAAATCTTATAGACGATTTTATAATATAAATATTTCATATTCAACTATCTTAATATATTCTATTAATTATAATTAATAAAATATCTATTTTACTCATATTTTAACTAAACATATATAAAGTTGCTTAAATAGTTGCTACTCAAATTTATAAGCTAAATAAAAAATTAAATCTAAAAGCTAAATAAGAATCAAATTATATAAGCAATTTTATATTTTTATATAAAACATGAGTAAAATATATATTTTATGGATAATTATTAGTAGTAAAATATATTTAGATAGTTATATATATGAAATATTATCTTATAAAATCATTCATGAGTGTTGATCATATTTGTCACTTTCATTTAAACCGGTAAAAGGACATAAATATATTTGGCTTAATGTTAGAAAATTAACACGATTAGTCCAATGGATGAAAATAACAAAAATTAGAAATCTTAATAGACCGGCTGTAAAAAAACAGTATTTTTATACTAAAATTACATAACTGAGTCAATATTAGAAACGAAAACGACACAGTCCTCAACTTATAATGATGTTATTCGACAAAACATAACATTAGAATTCGTTGACCAAAACACATAAAAGTTAAAAGAAGGTGGATATTGTTTAATAGTATATTGACGAAGACCAAGATTTTTTTCCATGTTAAATTTACCATCGTTATTAAACTAAATGAATGAATCTTGAGTCTTCAAACACGTTGTGCTAATAGTTCGTTGACCAAAACACATAAAAGTTAAAAGAAGGTGGATATTGTTTAATAGTATATTGACGAAGACCAAGATTTTTTTCCATGTTAAATTTACCATCGTTATTAAACTAAATGAATGAATCTTGAGTCTTCAAACACGTTGTGCTAATAGTTACGGAAACACCCAACCCTACCTTTGACTCCATCTCTATACGTAAGTCTAAATCAGATTTCCTTAAAGTTATATATATATACACCATCTCCAATAGTACCATGATACATATATACAAGTTAACCTTAGTTAATTATATACATATCTACATGCTTAATAACACAATGTCTCTCAGAGCTAGACCCGTAACATCCTTGTCATCATCCTCCGTTGAGTCCGAAAATGACATCCCCGAAAGCCCTAAACCGCCACCACCCGCACCACCCACCTTGTCGCAATGAGCCATATCACAAACGCTAGCTAGCACAGCCCAACTAGCCAACCTCCTACCCACCGGAACCCTTTTGGCTCTCCAAACCGTAACACCCATATTCACCAACCATGGCTCATGTGACGACGTACAAAACTGGCTATAAGGTGCGGTCATTTTGGCCATAAGGTGGGAGCCTTGGACCGCACCAAATAGCAACGCATCTTTTGATATTTGCAACCGCATCTTTTTGTTAACATATCTAAAGAGGTGGGTCTGAGGACCGCATCTTTTACCCCCATTTAATCATTTATACAGCATCGCTTTCTACAAATATATTTATTTTCCAAAAACAGAATAAACACAAATATATAAACCCAATAAACTTCCCGAAAACCCAATGAAAATGATATACAAAAAACTTTCAAATATACAAAAAGATTTCATTGTACAACAAATATATGTGTTTAATAATAAAAGTATCATACAATAACTTCCCGAACCGACGTCTTCATTCTTACTACCCAAACCGACATCTTCGTTGTTGCAACCCGAACCCACATCTTCATTCTTGCAACCCTTGCAACCGAGCCGATGGTTTCACTCTTGCAACCCTTGCAACAGAGCCAACGGTTTCATTCTTGCAACCCGAACCGTAGAAATCACCAAACAAAACATAATGTTACATTAATAAAATGAAGCTTAAAAATATATGTAAGTATCTTCGATAAGAAAATGAACGTGTTCATGTTCGAGTTCGTTAATGTTCGTTTATTATCAATACAAACAAACGGACCGTAAATAAACGGATCCTAACTCATTACATACACATAATTATATATAATTTATACTACATACGCATATAATAATTATACTATATAATTGTATATATATACATAAATGTAATAAGTCAATGCACAGTTACCAAACTCATAAGAGAATAGATGATATTAATGTGTTAGAATATGGAATGTGGTGTATACTTTAAGTTTCTAGTCAAATCTAATTAGAGATAATCTTTTAAACTCACCAATTTGTCTGACACTCTGCAGAAACCATATCAACAAATATGCAATAAGAAGGATGTCTAAACAACAATAAGGAAACATTAATCACAAAGTCAGTGAATCAAAATAAACCAAAATTACTTTCAATGAGTAATTAATCATGATGAAATTGAACAAAACAATATCATATCATACCGATGCAGTTGTGCGAGTTCCTTATGTTCTTGTCTTGTTCTCAAACCAACTGCAATCACGTACCATTGATGCAGTAAACCTAATTGTAGAAAAAGATAGAACAAATACAATCAATGTTATTAAAGTTATTGTGAAAAAGAAGCAAGTGATATTAAAATCCTCCAAATTTGGTCGAAAACATCAAATGCAATGTCATGAGCATCTTTTATGAAACTGCTTATATATGTAGTCATAAACTAACCTATAAAAGTTTATCTCTACAACTATAACTATAACAAGCAGATCCATAGTATCTAAATTGACGAATAAAATCTATTTTTGTAGCAATTTACCTTAAACATTAAGTATTAAACCTCACTTAGGTTAACTTTGGTTCCAATATATTTGATAATAGAGATTGTATGCAAAATCCCAATGTAAATAGTTGTTATAAAAAACAACAGGTTGCTCAGTACATATTTCACCTTGTCAAGCAAATATGATAACACAGTGCAAAATGCCAAACACAATGTTAATTTTACAGTTATCCGAGATATAAAACCACATAACAAATTAATATTCACCCACACATTTTAACAAAGACCTGGAAATTAAAATTAAGCACAAATCCACTATGATAACATAGAATAAGCACACAAAGAATACCAATCTAATTCCAGAATAATACCTTCGTCCGTCGAACCCATGGCATCGGTTGTGCTTCCCTTCCTCTACCAAATCATGTCACCATCGATGTTCTATTCAGATTTGATAGTAAAGTCATGATTTTATACAATAATTATATCTAAAAGGATAAGAAAGAGAGGACTCACTGTAGTTGGGGATTTGGGTGAATGAGGGGAGGGAAACAAAACCTAGGTGAAAACTTTTGGGGGGGAATTGGGCGAATGAGGTGGAGATTGATGGTGGGAAACAATAATCTGGGTGAAAAGTTTTTGGGAACACAAGAGGCGCGGTTCATAGGTTAAAAGGTGCGTTTTCATTTGGTGCGGTTGTGGGGTTGAACCGCACCTGTGTATGCACTAGCATCTTTTGTACTAGGACGTTACACGCCCTCTAACCGCCATCCTCCTCGGCTTTTTCAACGCCTTTTGCTTCCTTGCAAGCTTTACGGACAGCTTCAAGATATCAGACGGCCAAGTCTTTTACGGGTTTGCAACGTTTAAAGGCATGTGGGTCTTCGATTCCCAAACCGCAGCGGCTTCAGGCTCCGGTTTACCAGACCTACGAAAGTATAAATTAAGGGCCGTTGATTGGATTCATGCGTTTGTCTCTGTGTTTGTGTTGGTGACGATAGCCATGCGAGATCGTAGCGTGGTGAGTTGCTTCTACCCGCAACCGAGTCATGAGGCTCAAGAGGTTCTTGACATTGTTCCGTTGGGGCTTGGTCTCCTTTGTAGTTTGGTGTTTAGGTTTTTTCCTACCAAACGACATGGAATTGGCTACCCGGTCTCTCACTGATGTTCAACGTATATCTACATTTTTACGACGAAATTTTAATAGTTTAAATTAAAGATGCAGATTTAAATGTATTGATTATTTAATCTTGTTCGTTTCGTATAAATGACTAAAGAAAATCCAATATGCCATTGTCATATATATGTATTACTTCTTTTTATCATTTAACTTGTCGTTTAATTAAATTGTTAATTTCTTCTAGTATATTTTATCTGACATCTTACCCTCCTCAGACCCTACCATAGCTTTGCTATTGGTGGGATATACTGAGTACGATGATGATGATGATATTTTATCTGAATTTACTTGTCTTTTAAACTATACTAGTTGGATGTCCGCGCGATGTTGCGGCGTCAGCAATTTGCAACGCTATACTCGTTTATGTTGATTTATCAATTTTTCTCGTGATATATTGTATAGTACTTTTGTTAGTTTTGTTATTCGTGCAATATGTTACAACAATTCATAATATTATTTGTTTTTATTAGTTATTAAAGTTTTTAAGTTATTAGCATGAATGTGTTATATCTATTTCATAAGCATTACATGGCTGTCATATAAAAAAGTTTTAAATAGTCCACCACTCCTGCATTATATATACTATATAGTATAGCTATGTAAATTTACAAATATCTAAAAAAAAAAGTTGTCCTATTCGAAAAAACAAAGATTATCGAGCGCAAAGATTTCAAATTAAATAAGTCATTCTTACTTTGATTGAGTGGTAAAGTGTTTAATATGTGTAATATAAGGTAAATGTTTCAAACCCTATATAATGCATTATTTTCAAACAAATTAAAAAATCAACTTAAATAAAGATGAAATTATTCTGATAAATTTAGTTTTGATGGTAAAGGAATAATATATTTGTATTGGGATAACATATTTATTATAAGCATTTTTTATGATTTAAGTATTTAACAAAATTTTAACGTTTCCTCCTTCATCATTCAATTATTATCTCTCTTTATTTATACAATAACATATTAACATTACAACATAATCCATAACAACTTATAGATAGTTTGGGCTCATAGTAGTCAACTAAGTTATAATGAATTTGCAGTTCAAAAAGAAAAAAAAATTACAATGAATTTAAAACTAAAAAACTTTGAACTTCAATTTGGCTATGATACAATTCGAGCTAGGTAAAATGGATTTGAGATGCTACCTTTTTAAAACAGATTTAAGTGAGACACTTCACTCTTTTATATTATATGACTTAATACATTAACTCTACATGAATTGCACATTACGTTATGGCTACTTACTTCACCAATGTTTATTCTTTCCCTTGTGACCATTACTTACATAAGAGAATAAGATGTAGTTTAACGTAAATTTATGTAACATGTGATTTTATAGTGGGCATACATTACGCTATGCCATTTTATAAAATTTTCATAATTTTGTTCAAAGTTAGCACGTGAATTTATCTCTGTTAAAAATTGTTACATGACTTTTACGTGTTAAGTTTTCAACGTTGTTTTTAGATGTTTTTTTTTTCTCATTTTGTCATCATAACTTCCCATTTTATGTTTGTTAAAGATCAACATACAAAGTAAAACTTAATATAAGTGGCATGCTTTTTAACATCTTTTTAAGTAACCATAATAAAGTGGCACGTTATATAATTTGAGCTCGATTTTCTTAATATCTCTAAGTTTGAGCTTATCTTTTTTATGTTCGAACTTGAGTTAAGACTCGTCTCAGACAAACTTGAGCCATGTTCGAGTTCAGTTCAGTTCCTTGATAGAAGCTTAACATGTTACAATAGTTACAAACTTATATAAGATTAATGCTAATATTTCTTTATATAATCTAATGAAAATAGGTTTCACTTGATGTTAAAACATATTATAGGTTCATGGAGTTTTTTTCCAAAACTAGTGTTGGTGGAAAAATTATTTACCATATTGGTATTCTTTGAAAAATATTTACCAATCTAGTGTTTTTCATTTATTTTGTATTCATCTTTTGCTTTTAAACCAACATTTTAGAGTCTTTTTATTTTTTCTATTTAGTTATTCTATTATCTATTTTTTAATTATATTTTTTTAGATAATTGTATCCAATCAAATTAGTATCTACCTATTTATATATATTTTTATTAATCAACCTTTTTTATTTTTTACAAACGGGTTACTAACTGTATTTTTTTATTAACCATGCATTGTGAAATTGAAAACCTAAGGATCATTATAAGCACAACATGAAATAAGAAGCATTACAAAAATAATCAAATATTACAACTTGACCAACTAAAAGTCTTAAAATATCAAATATGATTGAATATATGATATTTAATAGTCGAGTCGCTACCTTATAAATATCCAACAAAGACAAAAATAAAGAATGCCAAACAAAATCAAGTCACTACCAGTCTCAACAGTTATAAATAAAGCAACTTAAATCCGAACAATATCAGTTAGTTCGTTACACTACTGACACTAAAACCAAAATCACATTTTTTTTAAAAACATATTTAAAACAAAATTCGATAACGTGTTCTATCGATTAATTTTGTTACGACACCGAACTCAAGTGATGGCAAAACCCAAGTGTTGCGACGACTATTCGACGTGAATTCGTTCAATACCGGTTAGGCTCGTTATAGTGCGGAAACTAACTCTAAAAAATAATTTTTTAAAATTAACATATTTAAAAAATAACAATAAAAATCAGTAAAACCGAAGTGTTGGTAAAATCCGATCATTAAGACGGCTATTCCCTACAAATTCAGTTCATATATATTATCTAAAAAAATATTTGTAAAAATAAGAAAAACAAGAAATCAAGAGAAAATATTTATAAGGAATTAGTTAAAAGGTTAAACAAAGATTATTTGCAATGAAAATAAAAGTAAATATGACGATAATGAATTATTGGATGACAATATATATTAGTAATATGTAAAAAGATTATTAATTATCGGATAAAAATAATATAAAAAAGTAGATAATGAATTATCGGATAAAAATTTATACGTAATATGTAAAAAAGAATAGAAATTAGATAATAGATTAACTAAATAAAAATAATAATAAAAGACTCTAAAATGTTTTTAAAAGCAAAAAATGAATACAAAACAAATGAAAAACACTAGATTGGTAAATATTTTTCAAGGAACATCAAAATGGTAAATAGTTTTTCCACCAACACTGATTTAGGAGAAAACTCTAGGTTCATGGGATGTACAGTAATTACAAAAAAAAAAGATTTTATGTTATTAATTTTTTCGTGCAATAATAAAGACAATAATTTGTTTCAAACTTATGTTATAATAATTGCATTAAATGTCATGTTAAAAATGAAATATTAACAAAATCAATTCACATTTATTATGCGATTTATTTATTATAAGGGTTAATGACATATAATTATTAAGTTAAGGCACTAAATTTTGTAATTTGAAATGTGGTATAATTGGAAGGACTGGTTTTGTAATTGTATATTTGAGGTAAAGTAAAAGGAGAACATGGGTTGTATGTGTAACATGTTATTGCATCATTTACTTGTACATCAATGCTTTATTAACTTGTACATTATAGATTACACATAGGTGTTGAAACTTTTTTATATCAAAACGTTGACAAAAATAAGCGCGTCACAACGGTAAATTCGGTTTTTTTCTATATATAATATATTTGAAGATATAAAAGAAATAAAAATTATAAATAAACTTGTCAAATAAATGGATAAAGATAAAGGGTTTTATATGTAACTATACTACAAAATTAACATAATTTGATTGAAGTAAAAGGACCATATTTGTAACTATATTTGAATGGAATAATGTTAACCGTTCATGAAGTTACAAAAGACCACATTACCCCTAAAACTTCATAATCTTATGCATTGTATGATGTACAATTAGCAACAAATCTTATACCTTTTAAAATTTAAGAGGTCCTTGACTCCTCAATTATATATAGTAGAGATAGTACCAGTAAAGCAAATTACATAATCTTGAGTTTGAAATGATAGTTGCCATCACACAAGAGTTTCCCAACGTTTATGTATTCAAAATTTAGTTTAGGAAAAATCTTATAGAGGTAGGGTACCAAAAAGACCCAAATACCCTTAAGTACCACCCGCGGGTCACAGAGGAGCTCCACATATGCCACCCGTGGGACATATGGATCACCCGCATATCACGGTAGATGAAGAACGTCCTCAAACCACGCGCGGAAGCATCCCGGCACCCTCAGAAGTCATCCGCAGGACAGGACATATGTCCGCTAAAACGACCGGAAGGCCATGCCAATGGGACAGTTGTCACAAATTAACTTTTCTCTAGAAGAATGACCACGATTGTTACTTGAAGAATACGTGACCTACAAGCCAATGAGCAAAGGACACCTGGCCAGGTTGTTATAACTGTGTACATGGCCAGGGTGCAATTTGTCCTATCATTGGGTGACGCGTGTCCAGGTTGTTATACCCATGCACATGGGACGTATAGCTCAACCTATCACAAGAGGACACACGTCCAGGCAGTTATCAAAGATATTCTAGAAGATGACAGCTGGCCCAATCACCTTCCTACACCCTTCGGCTATAAATACCTTGTCAACCTACATGAGGTATTCATTCACTCACTTGCATTCTTTTTTTTGGGTAAAGGGATTCACCCGGTTAAATGCATTCCACAAAACCAATAAAGTACAAGTAATATGACAGAGTGCCATATTAGTTCTCATGTATGACATGCCATACAAGAGTGAACAAAACCAAAACCACCTAACAAAGGAAAACACAGCTAAAGCTTACACAAGAACCAAGGAAATAACCAAAACAAAAACAAATCAACCATTATCATCAATTTGGTGGGAAACTCCTCTCGGAAAGTGCCAATCCTCGAGAACCCGATTAACCCGTTCAGAATTCTTGAACTTTAGAGACATTAGCTTTAGGCGAGTACCCATAATGATTTCGTCAGCAACAATCTTTGGAGTCTTCAAAGAGTTCCTGAAAAGCCGGTTATTTCGCTCCTTCCAAATAACGTAAACCGAAGCCCCAAATAACAGCCGATTAACAACATTATCAATAGAGTTGGACATTCCAAATTGAGACACATATTGAAGAATATTCGCCCAACCATTCCTACACCCCTGAAACTTACCTTTCATTTTTACAATACTCCAAACCTCAGAAGAGAACTTACACTCAAAGAAGAGATGATTACGAGAATCCGGCTCTCCATTACATAAAAGGCAGCAATACAAGTTATGATTAGGATACCCACTCACTTGCATTCTGATTCACTTATACTCTGACTACTCTTAGTCTGCTTACTTCAGTACTTTCTCCTTTACGAACATTACTGATTCTCACGCCAGAGGGTGGTTACAGGAAGACCCCCCTCTTGTCCTTCCTGTAACGAGACTCACGGTGTCTGTTTTGCAGGTTCCGGTCATTGGACTTCGGGAAATTGTGCTCATACTGTGTTAGTAGTTATCGTATTTTACCTTGTGGACTCATTGGATCCAGGACCCATAAACAGGGGATCGGATCCGTGTTTCTTCATTGGCGCCATCCGTTTTGGTGTTAGAACTGCACAATTTTTTCTCCGTTGGTTTTTTGGTTCGTTTAAAGTATGAGTAAACTTCCTGAAGGGCCGACGGGAACCCCTGCACAAACACCACGTGTCATTAATACTGAAGCACCTGAGGGTTTTGCTTCCAGTATATTTGCACGTGGTACAGCCACAGGTTCACGAGCCACTGATACAATGCTTGGTGGTCGAACCCTTGAGCGTGTCATTGCACCAACTGCACCAACTCCTCCTGAGTTAGGTCATGTTACGGCTCCAGAAGGTTCTAATATAGGGGACCTTGGACGAATTATGAGGAAGACTCGCCGAACTCACTAAGTATTAGATCTGGAAGGTGATTCCGGTGATTCTGATATGGCGAGATCTCACCATCGTAATTCTAGATCCGGTTGACTGTTGTCCCCGGATGAATGGCTTCAAGCTCAACAGGAGAGCCTGAGGGCAGAATACGAGCGTAGGGTGCGGAATGCACATCTTCACGCGCACACTCTGACTTATGAAGAATCTCCTCGGAGATCCTTTCTCCTCATCCAACGGTGAGGGGAAGTCAGATCCGCTACAGTCAACAAACTGAGCATGACTTTGTTGAACCACGAAGGTTACGTCCTCGTCCTCGCATGGACATGCGGATGCCTTCCCACTTTGATGAATATGATAGTTATGACTCAACGTATCACCTGGGAGACTATAGTTTCCACACGGGTGATAGCAGGATGAGTTCGAGGGCAAGAAGCAGTCGTCCGCGTGATGTTGTCTGCCATACCAAATATCACAGCGATGCTGAGGAAGACTTTACCAAGCCATACCGTTCGACAGCTTTTGCCGAGAAGTCAAAATTTATAGCTAGCATCGCGACAACACCTTTTCCTGTCAATGCTAAGATACCTACAACGGTGGGTAGATACAATGGCATGACTGATCCAAATGATCATCTGTAGAACTTTGTGGCGGTAGGTGGTTTAAGCGGATGGACGCTCCCTTAATGGTGTCATATGTTCGCATTGAAACTAACAGGGGTAGCGAGGGAATGGTTTGAAAAACTCCATGATGGTCAAATTTCTAGTTGGGATGATCTGGTGAAGAAATTTTAACAACAGCTCAGCCAACAGAAGAAGCACACGCGTGACCAATCAGAGATTCTGGATGTTATCCGCCGGGATAACGAATCCATTGAAGATTTTATCACCAGGTTCAATGACGAGAGTCTGAACATTGGTGGGATAAGTAAGGACATGCTTCGTGGTGCCTTCTGCAAGAATGTCAAGTGTGACGAGTTGATCCGCACACTTACTGGTCGATGGAATGCCAAAGGAATGGGACCAATCTGGTCGAGACTTCAGCCAAATACGGAGGCATCAAAACCATTTGATGCAAGATCTCTCATCGGCAACAAGAACAAAACAGGACCCTTGAATCGTGGTCCTCACAGATGGACTCCTCTTTCAAAGACTCTCGCCGAAATTCTCACCACATAGAATGTGAATTTTCGAAAGCCAAAACCGCTCACAAGGAGATCGTTCCTTGATACTAAAAAACATTGCTCATTCCATAATGATATTGGTCATAACACGAACGAATGTAATGCTTTGAAAAGCGAAATTGAGATGGCTGTGAAGTCCGGGAAACTCGGACACCTGGTGAAAGATGGAAAGTCTGGCTGGTAAAGTTCCTGCGCGGCACAATTAGGGCCTATCTAAAAAACAAATCAAGGACTTGAATGTACATATGATCCAAGGCGGACGGACGGCGGAAGAAAAAAGAAGAGAGTGTGACGAAGAGGAGTGGAAAAATGAACCAGTAGTTTTTCCACGAGTAAAGGGTGGCCCTAGTAACAAAACCCCCCTGATTATCACCGCCCTCTTCGGTCATTACCATTCTCAATATGTGTTCTTTGACACTGGAAATACATCGGACATCATGTACGAACAGTGCTTTGAACAACTCGATGACGAGGATAAAGAAAGATTGAAACCCATCCATGCCCCGGTATCAGGGTTTGGAGGGGAAATAATGCATCCGCGAGGGGTGATTTCTTTCCCAGTTATCCTGAGCGATGGACCTCATTCAAGGACCAAGGAGGTCGAATTCTTAGTTCTTCCAGCAACGTCGAAGCATGACATCATCCTCGGACGAGAGGCCATTGGTGACTTCAATGCCCATCCGTCCACAGCTCACAGTGCGGTAGGGGTTCCAACCCGCACCGGTGTAGTGATAATCCATGTCAATCGACATTGCTTTGCAACCGAAAGCTCAAAGACCAGCAAGATTTTTTTGGGTAAAGGGATTCACCCGGTTAAATGCATTCCACATAACCAATAAAGTACAAGTAATATGACAGAGTGCCATATTAGTTCTCATGTATGACATGCCATACAAGAGTGAACAAAACCAAAACCACCAAACAAAGGAAAACACAGCTAAAGCTTACACAAGAACCAAGGAAATAACCAAAACAAAAACAAATCAACCATTATCATCAATTTGGTGGGAAACTCCTCTCGGAAATAGCCAATCCTCGAGAACCCGATTAACCCGATCAGAATTCTTGAACTTAAGAGACATTAGCTTTAGGCGAGTACCCATAATGATTTCGTCAGCAACAATCTTTGGAGTCTTCAAAGAGTTCCTGAAAAGCCGGTTATTTCGCTCCTTCCAAATAACGTAAACCGAAGCCCCAAATAACAGCCGATTAACAACATTATCAATAGAGTTGGACATTCCAAATTGAGACACATATTGAAGAATATTCGCCCAACCATTCCTACACCCCTGAAACTTACCTTTCATTTTTACAATACTCCAAACCTCAGAAGAGAACTTACACTCAAAGAAGAGATGATTACGAGAATCCGGCTCTCCATTACATAAAAGGCAGCAATACAAGTTATGATTAGGATACCCACCAATTTTCCACTCCATAATACGATTCTGCGTGCTCAACCTATCATGAAGCACAGTCCACAGCATAAAAGAGTGTTTTGGAACACATTGAGAGAACCAAACAACATGCACCCAAGACACCTTATCAGCCGGTCTCCGAAGAAGATGCCAAACTCCTGAAGCCGAGAAATTCATTGAAGTCCCATTCTCATCCATTACCACGATCTTGTCCCTCTTTTCCGGATAAATACTGATCTCCTTTAAGTTCGAAAGAATCGGGTATCTCGAAATCCAATCAGGCGGCCATCCCCAGTTATTATGATGAACAACATCATTGACACAGGTCTCTAAAGTCAAACCAGCTCCATGAATAGCTCTCGGGTTAATATAGTCACTTAAAGGACAAAGATCATCCCATTTATCATACCAAACTGAAGTAGATCTCCCATTACCGATTTCATGCCAAATAAAATGTCTAATACGGGGACGAAACTGAAGAATTTTCCTCCACCCCCAAGTGCAAGAGTTAGGGATCTGCAAGCTCCAAAAATTTCGCCCCTTCATTTTATACTCATGAATCCATTTAACCCACAACGAATTACGAGCATTGATTAAGCTCCAAATATGATAAACCAGAAGAGAATTATTGACATCCCGGATACGCCGGATACCCAAACCACCTTCACATTTCGGCTTACAAACAATATCCCAAGAAACCTTATGCTTTCCCTTATTGTGACCATAGTCCCAAAGGAAATTTTTAATCCGTTTCTCCAGATCAGCAATAAGTCTAGAAGGAAGAGAAAAAACAGCAGACCAATAAATATATAATGACGACAGAACAGACTTGACCAGCTGAAGTTTACCCGCGAAAGATAAAGTTTTATTCTTCCAATCACCAATCCGATTATCCATACGATCCAGCAACCTCTTACAATCACGGTAATTTAACCTCGTAGAAATAAGAGGAACTCCCAAGTATTTAACCGGGAGCCTACCTTCAACGAAGGGCATAATATTCAAAATTCCGCTTTTAACGCGATCCGGAACATTACAGAAAAACACGGTACTTTTCGGAACACTAGGAGCAAGTCCGGACATATCTTTGAAATCATTCAGGGCCCCCATAATAGTTTTAGCAGAATTCACATCACCTCGAGCAAACAGGAACAAATCATCCGCAAAGCAAATATTGATAATATTTAATTTTTCACAATGACGATGAAAACGGAACGAGCGTTCGATACGAACCTTTCGATGCAGAATTAACGTGAGAGCTTGCATAACCAGCGTGAAAATATAAGGGGACATCGGATCTCCCTGTCTCAGACCTCTTTTACCACTAAAGAACCCGTGTAAGTTCCCATTAACGGATATCGAAAAAGAAGAAGTGGTTATGCACTCCATTATCCAATGAATCATCCTATCGTGGAAACCATACCCAAAAAGAATATCACAAATGAAGTCCCAACTGACCGTATCGTAAGCTTTTTGGATATCAACTTTAAAAGCACATCTAGGCGGACCGTTATTAGTGTGATAATTATGCATTAATTCTTGGGTCAAAAGGATGTTATCAGAAATTCTACGCCTAGGAACAAAAGCAGACTGATTGATATCAATTAACGACTCCAAACCCTTCATCATACGAACCGAGATAATCTTGGTAATGCATTTATATAAAGTGTTGCAGCACGAGATGGAACGAAAATCATTAGGAGTCAAAATGGTGGTCACTTTGGGAATAAGGGCAATAATAGTGTGGTTAACCTGTTTGAGGAGACTTCCTTTTCTGAAAAATTCATGAACCGCCAAACAAACATCTTTCCCAACAATATCCCAAGAACTTTTAAAGAAGGCCGAGGAAAAGCCATCAGGCCCCGGCGCTTTGGTATTCCCAATAGAGAAAAAAGCATCCTTGATTTCCAAATCGGATATAGGTCTAACCATAAGCTCCGCCTGAGAGGCCGAGAGCTTAGTAGTAAAAATCTGATTATCCGGTTTTCTCATTGGTTGCATATCCGAACCAAAAATGTTCATAAAATGATTAACAAACACCGAAGGAACATCCGACCCCTCATATAATTGGCCCTGAACATCACTTATAGTATCAATACGGCCTCTATGGTTTCGCATTTTCAAAGAATTATGAAAATACGCAGTGTTAGAATCACCAAGCTTTAACCAATCGACTTTAGCCTTTTGTTTAAGGAATTCTTCCTCATCTTTAGTTGCCTCATGATAAGCCTTAAGGTAACTACTCTGCTCCCGAATCAACTCCAAATTAGTAGGGTCAATGTCAAGACGGGTTTGACAAGCATCAAGACGGGTTCTTAAATCATTAACTTTCTTGTGGAGATTGCCTTGACGGTGCAGCAAAGAACGGATTGAATGTTTTAAGTTTTGGAGTTTCTTTACCACACGAAACATGTGATAACCATTCACCTCAATTTTCCAGCCGTTGGCAATAATATCATTAAAACCCGGCTTACCAATTAAGAAATTAGGGAATTTAAACGGTTTAGGCTTACCTTTAATAAGGGAGGGGAATTTCAATAAACATGGAGAGTGGTCTGAAATCCGGTAAGGAAGGAACACCGCCGATGAATCATTAAAAATCTCCATGAATTTAGAGTTTCCCATCACCCTATCAAGCTTTTTGAAAAGACCCATACCCGTTTTCGGTTTATTGTTCCACGTGAAATGGAGGCCCACCCCATTTATATCCTCAGCTTCAATGTTCTTAACACAAGCACGAAAATCAAGCATCCCAGTGGAAATTTTGGAAGAACCATGTAAGCTGTCTTCCAAAATAAGAGCACAATTAAAATCTCCTAGTAAAGCCCAAGGTTTACCACGAGTGAAATGTTTATGAACTGCAAGATTGTGCCATAACTCCCTTCTTTTCAAATAACAATTATCAGCATACACGAAAGAACAAAACATCGCCTTATTATCCAGCTTAAACTTTAACTGAACGTGAATAACCTGGTTCGAATAATCAATAACCATAAGATCAACCAGATCCGTATTCCACCGCACAATAATCCGAGTACCTTTATCACAAACACTACCATTGCTAGTCCAATCCCAATTTTTACAAATCTTCTTACAAACATCAAAAACCGCGTTTAAATGTACGTGAGATTCAAGAATAGCACACACCTGAATATTATTATCTTGGATTACCTTACGAACCTCTTTTTGTTTAAGAGGGCGGTTCAACCCTCTTATATTCCATGAAGCAATGGTACCCATTAAGCACCCAATTCACCGGGTGTGCTTGCACCCTCAGAACCAATATCCGCTTTCATACTGTTAGCCACATCCGTAAACAGCTCCTCCACATCATCCTCATCTTCATCACTTTCTGGTTCGTCCACCAAATTACCAAACCGGTTATGGGTTTGGACAGAATGCATTTCCTTTGACTCAACCCCCACAGCCTTAGAAGCTGCAGGTTTACCCACTGGATGATTAGTGTCTTGTCTTTGAGAGGGTGGTTTATTTGCAGGCTGTGTCACAGCATGTTTAGTAACCGGTCGATAGACAAGATTATGTTTCTTGACTTGCGTATTAACTTTTTTCTTTCCCTTCACCCTCTGGAAACCATCATCATTATTGACTTTCATTGGTTCTTCATTTAACATTTTCTCCTGAACTTGTTTCGGGCATTGAGTGTTCGAATGGCCAAACACTTCACATAAGGAACATCTGGGGGGCTCCCAATCATATTCAATCTTAATCTTCGATATCTTGTTTGTCTCCCCCAACGTATCTGGAACAGCAACAACCAGCTTCCTCTTAATGTCCTGGTTTGCATGAAGTTCAACTTGAACTCTAGCAAAACTACTTCTTCCCCACGATTCCTTACACATATTGGCAGTGTAAGAATCCATACTTATCGGATCCCCAATTCTTGAAGCGAGCATACTTAGACCCTCCTCAGTAAATGCACCCAGAGGAATATTCTGTAATCTGGCCCAAACCGGAACAGACCGTATATCCTCCTTTTCCAAATCTGACTCCAAAGTCCAAATATTAAGAATAATGGGGACATTCCTAATCATCCAAGGACCATCTTCAATCAGCTGCATCATCCCAGCTTTCGTATGAAACTTGAAAAAGAAAAACCCTTTCGCATTCATCATAAGTCTCGTAAGCCCATATTTGTTCCAATTTTTCTTAGCAAAATACTCAACAACCGGAAAAGGAAGTCTGTTACCCAGAAAATAACCAAACAAAGTATTATTAAATCTATCGTTAACTTTCTTGACAGATTCAACCGGGATAACCACATCAACTCCTTCCATTGTAGACTCCACATTTAGTTTTCTTAATGTTACCTTAGTTGTCTTGTTTTCAAGTTGGACAACACTCATATACGAAGGCTTCGAATTTTCTATATGTTTCTCCTTCCCTACATCCCTTTGAATATTAAATGATTCAGATCCAAACGCCTTGTTGTCGTCCGAGACAAAGGCAGAAAAACCTCCATCTTGTTGAATATTTAACGAATCTGAACCAATAACCTTGTTATCATTCGAACAACCACTATCTTTTTTCCCCACGGCTGAACAACCACCATCTTTGTTTATTACATCATTTAAAGGAGCATTGAATGTAGTGTTTGCAGCAAACGAAACAAACGAACTCGTAGCGTTAGGGTTCCCGACGAACCAGATTTTAGAGCCCCCCTACGTGGGAGAACCCCATCAATGTTCGTTACCCGATTGGCTGAAAACCCTTGCTTAACACGATCAACAAAACCATTACCACCCTTCTGCTCCATGCAAACCCAAGAACGAAAACACTTCACAAACCCTAATCGGTCACTCACTCTACGAACAGCTAAAAGAACCCTAACCTTGATTAACCACAAGGTCCTTAATCAGTTAATAGGATTGTATCAATCTAACTAAACTATCACAGATAGCCGTGATCAACACAAACCTACTAAGCAATCAGAACCAAGGATTAGATCAAGATTCAAGCAACACCAAGAACCAGCCAAGAAAACCCTAATCGGTCAAGATCAAGATCGGCCAGGAACAATCAGCCAAGATCAAGATCAAGATCGGCCAAGCAACACCAAGATCCAAGGAAACGATCAAGAGCAAGAACCAAAGATCAAGATCGAACAAGAAAAAGATCAAGATCGGCCAAGATCAGCCAAGATCTCCCCAAGAATCAATCAAGATCGGCCAAGAAAGATCAAGATCAGCCAAGATCAGCCAAGATCTCCCCAAGAAACGCTCAAGATCGACCAAGAAAACCCTAATCAAGATCGGCCAAGATGGATCGGCAAAGATCAAGATCAAGATCAAGATCGGCCAAGCAACACCCAAGGAAAAGATCAATATCAAGAACAAAGATCAAGATCGACCAAGACCCAAGGAATCTGCCAAGATTAGCCAAGATCCCCCTAGGTTCGATCTTGAAACCGGCCAAGACAAACCCTAATCGACCAAGAAACAGCCAAGATCGGCCAAGATCACCAAGGATCGGCCAAGATCGCCTTTGATCGCCCAAGGAATCGCCTATTCAACTTAAGGGTTGTATAATATTAAAGACCAACAAGATTCCAAAACAATCTCAGCAAACTAAACCGGAAAAATGGGTCTTGAACAAGAACTTTCCCGAGCAAACTATAACAATTGGACCAGCTATCTCCGAGATAGTAAGGACTTTTTTGAAACAGTTGCTATCTAAGAACGTTGATGTCTTCGCATGGCAACCCGCAGACATGACTGGCGTCCCGTGGAGCATTGCCGAACACAAGTTGAGGGTAAACCCTATGTTTACACCGATTGTTTAGAAGCAGCGTAAGATGGGTCCGGAACAAACAAAAGCAATGAATGAGCAAGTTCAAGATCTCTTACAGGCTGGAATTATCCGACCAATTCAATATCAGACCTGGGTCGCCAATCCGGTTATCGTTCCCAAAAGCAACGAGACGTGGCGGATGTGTATAGATTTCAAGGATCTAAACAAGGCGTGTCCCAAGGACTGTTATCCATTACCTGAAATAGACCTCAAGGTCGAGCTGTGGTACCATTCAAATTCAAATGCTTCCTGGATGCTTATAAAGGCAATCATCAGATCCGCATGGCTGCGGGCGATAAAGACAAAACAACATTTCGTACCGATCAAGGCACCTTTTGCTACAAAATGATGCCTTTCGGACTGAAGTATGCGGGAGCCACATATCAACGATTGATGGACTTAGCGTTTAAAGGTCAAATTGGTCGAAATTTTGAGGTTTATATGGATGACCTTGTGATCAAAAGTGTTGAGGAAGATCAGATGCTAAGGGATATCGAAGAGACATTCGAAACCTTGAAAAGCATCAACATGAAGCTAAACCCAGCTAAATGTTCGTTCGGGATGGAGGAAGGAAAATTCCTCGGAGTAATTTTCACGGATGCGGGTTTCAAAGCTAATCCAGATAAAGTCCAAGCTGTAGCCCACATGCCTTCTCCCTCCTCCCTCAAGGAAGTTCAGACCCTTAACGGTCGTTTGGTTGCTTTGAATCGCTTTCTAGCAAATCACGCGGCCAAGTCTTATCCTTTTGTCTCAACATTAAGAAACTGCCTCAAGAAAGCAAAATTCGGATGGACCGCGGAAGCGAAACAGGCTTTCTTGGAGGTTAAAAAATGTTTGATGGAGTTGCCCACGTTGACAGCACCTTATGCGGGGGAAACCTTTAACGATGTATTTGTCAGCATCAGACATTGCTATCGGGGTTGTCCTCCTGACGGATAGGAAAAACGTTCAAACACCGATTTACTACGTCAGCAGAATACTGTCAGACCCGGAGACAAGATATTCTATGTTAGAAAAACTTGTCCTAGCATTGGTTTACGCTGTCCGACGCCTCCGCAGGTACTTCCAGGGGCATCCCATCAACCTTTTGACTGGATACAAGCTCAAGAACGTCCTTAGCAAGCTGGAATTGTCTGGACGATTGGCAAAATGGGCCATCGAGCTAGGTGAACACGCGATAGAATACAAACCTAGGCCAGCAATCAAGGGACATGTGTTAGCGGATTTTGTCACTGAGGCCCCGCAACACAAAGAGAAGGAATGTTTGATCGAGCAACAACCCCAGGCACCTTCTGAACAAGGACAGATTTGGTCTTTGTTCACGGACGGGGCTTCAAGTAGTGAGGGATCTGGCGCAGGCCTCAGGCTAGTCAATCCCGAAGGGCATGAGTTTGCATACGCCATAAAGTTAGACTTCAAGAGTACTAACAACGAGGCAGAGTATAAGCTTTCTTGTCGGGCTTACGGATAGCCAAAAAGCTTGGGGTTAGACATTTGGAAGCCCGCGTGGATTCCATGTTGATTGCGGGGCAGATCAATGGCACATATGAAGCAAAGAATGATATAATGGCTTCATAAGTGTCACAGGCGAAAGATTTGATGCTTGAGTTCTCCTCATGCAAGGTCATTCACATAAAAAGAAGTGAGAACAAATCAACATATGCTCTTAGTAAATTGGCTTCAACAAACTTCGAACACTTTGCCAAAGACATCTGCATCGAAATATTGGACCGCCTGTCTGTTCCGCAACACCAAGTTTTAGTGATCCAAACGGGAGTGGAATCCTGGATGACACCCATCAAAGCATACTTGTTATCCGGAGCCTTCCCAGAAGGAAAAGCCGCGGCCCGGAAGATAAAGCACAAAGCCTTGAACTATCAGATACATGATGGTGTTTTATACCGACGTTCCTTCCTCGGACCACTACTTCGATGTGTGGATACCGAGGACGCGAACTATCTAATCAGAGAAGTTCATGAAGGCATATGTGGTCTCCACGATAGCCCGCGCATGGTCGTAGCAAAGTTAATGAACGCTGGATATTATTGGCCAGGAATGCATCTGGACGCTGTTCATGAAATCAGAAAGTGTGATTCATGCCAACGTCATGCTCCTAACACGCTACGACCAAAGAACGAGCTCGTTCCAGTCACTTCGGCTTGGCCATTCCAGAAATGGGCTATTGATATAATGGGATCTTTCCCTGAAGCCTCTGGACGAGTCAAATTCTTAATAGTAGCCATCGACTACTTCACGAAGTGGGTGGAAGCCAAACCGGTTGCTTCCATAACAGCAACAAGTGTTAAGAAATTCCTGTGGGAATTCATAATCTGCTGGTTTGGCCTTCCTCTAGAACTCGTTAGCGATAACGGAACGCAGTTCGCGGATAATGGGTTACAAGAATGGTTAAAAGAATTACACATTTCTCAAATCTTCACCTCTGTAGCCCACCCGCAAGCGAATGGCCAGGTTGAGAGAACCAATCGAACCATCAAAGAAGGAATCAAAGCAAGGTTAGGAACTAAACGGACGGGTTGGGTGGACGAATTGCCCCATGTACTATGGGCCTTCTGCACCCAAAAGAATTCCAGCAATTCTGAGACCCCCTTTAGCCTAACCTACGACACGGAGGCCATGATTCTGGCCGAGATTGGGATTTCATCCGCCAAAGTTCTATTGATCGATGATAATGATCATGAACTCCGGATGAACCTTGACCTCCGCGAGGAAAGGAGAGAACTAGCATCGATCCGCGAGCACAATTACAAACGCCAGTTGCAAAAGTATTATAACTCGCGGGTCCAAAGATGTGAGTTCGACGCGGGAGACTTTGTCTTCCGCAACAATGAAGCCTCCGGGCAAGTTGGCCCCAACTTGGGAAGGACCTTATAGAATTCAGAAAGTTTTATCTAAAGGTGCCTACAAGTTAGAAAAATTGGATGGGACTGAAATCCCTAGAACTTGGAATGGGGCCCAATTAAAAAAAATGTTACATGTAGTATGTTTTTCTTTTTTGGCCTGCGTGCCTAATTAGATAGTCACAAACTATGTACTTTCATTTTGTAATTCGGCTTATGCCTCGTCTATGGAAATTTTCATTTTAGTCAATTACGACTTGTATTGTTATGTAATCTTTTATTGGCATACAAAGAAGATCCTACAAACAATTATATTATGAAAAATAAAACAAAGTGTACCGGATGCAAAAAAAGAAACTTCTTTATTCACGCAAAAGAGATTACAACAAGAAGAGATTAATTACAAGACAAAATCTATCTATGGCGCAACATCATCATGTCCCGCACCCTTGTCTTCCACATCATCAGCATCTTCTTCATCTTCCTCACCGAGGTCAAGAAGGACTTTTAATTGCTCGATGCTGTCCTCTTTATCTGCAAGCTCAGATATCTGCTCCGCCAAAGAAAACTTCAAAGAATCGAAATCCTTTGTCTTCTGACTGAGGACGGCAGCAGTATCTTGGCCAACCAAGATATATTCTTCAGGAAGCCTAGAAGTTGAACCAAACTTGTAACCCTCCTGAAAACCTTGTTGGCGACCAGCCTGCTTAGAAGCTTTTAGGAGGATAGCAATACACTTCCCAAGCTCATCACTCGCCCGGACATTGGCGATAACCTGTGTGAATAGTAAAGACTAAGCAATCTTAAACACTTAAACTATTTACAACTAAATAAGATACATACCTTGGGAACCCCTTCTGCCAATAGCCACTTTTTGTCCGCCTTAGCCCGGACAAGTTCCATCTTGTGGCCAGCACACTCTAATGCCTGATCTTGGTTCTTGGCATTAAGGTCAGACAAACGCTTGTCCTTGGCCGCCGATTCAGCTCGTAGAGTCTCCACTAATTTGACCTGTTCATTCAATTGCTTTTGGAGAACAACCCTGGCTTCCTCGGCGGCGGACCGAGCAACCTTCTCTGCTTCCGGAGCCTGGCGGTCTTCCCTGGCCTCGTTTATAGCCTTAAGGGCTTCTTCTTGGCATCGGAAGCAGAGGCCGCCAACTCGTCCCATTCCTCGTTCATCGCCAACCAATCTCGGGTTATCTCTAGATTGGTGGAGATCGTATTCGCCATATGATATGAGTTTGAGTTTAGTAACTCTTGGCGAATACGACGTCGATGTCGCTCCTTCTCAGCAGAAGGAAGACTCTCCTGTAAATACTCAACGCATACATCCACGTCACGAAATGTTGAATTTCGACGTAAAGACCAATGTGGATTATGCGGAGCGAGGTCTTCCTCACGAGGAAGTGAAGAGGTATGAAGATTAGGGCCAAACATGCTCACACCTCCTTAATCCCTAAAATGATGAACGTGATAAGAAGGTGACCTACCAGCATGATCAGTATGGTCATCCTCCTTATCCTTCAAAGGAGAATCGTCCGCCACAACAATTGGCTCCTTGGCAGTATTAAGCGATGGTGGCGGAAGAGGAGTCGAACTCTTCAAACCTGAAGCACCTTCAGTATGGTCATCCAGGTCCACTGAATAACGTTAACAATTGGTTAGAAATATATCTAACTTATAACAGTTAACAAATGTGAGAAATATTTAACTTACCCAAGGAAGCGTCTTCCACGTCAAGTTGGTTCAGACGCGCTTCCAAGACAGCAGGCTTTACCTTCTTGGGGGCGGTCTGGTTTGGGTTAACCGTGCGCTTACCAGCCACCTTGGAGGCACCCGCGTCACTAGCTTGATGCCCACCCTCGATAGTGACATCATCAGACGCGGGATGATTTCTCTCTGCAGCAGTGTCTACATCGTCTTGACCCTCTGTCTGGTTGGTGGTGGCTCTTTGGCGGGTGAGACCTGCAGTTAAGTCCACAACGTTGTTAGCATCAGCTGGAAAACTTCCTCCGCAGAATGACGACTCTTCGCTGGATGAAAAGAGTACAATCACTCCGCTGGAAGTAATAGCAGTCACAGGTCGGGGTTGTAGAATGCCTCACCTTTCTAGATACATTCCTTAACATATTCCGAACCTTGGACGTCAGGATGTGTCTATTAATAAGATACCTAGATTGTATGGACATGAAAACTACATCCAGTGGAATGTATTGTTCGAAGTTGCCGTCTGCTACAATGATGTTGAGATGTGGAACTCTATCAAGAATGGGCCTATGTGTCGGATGGAACAGGGAACAATCAGACTATTGAAGTATGAATGAAAAAGAAAGATGATAGAGCACTAGCAATGATTAAGTTGGGTTTATCATGGGAAATCCAAACTAGTGTAGCTTATCACACAACAGCCAAAACAATTTTTGATGCTATTATTGAAATGTTCGAAGGTGACACAGAATTGAAGAAGAAGGATCGTTGGAAGTCTGATCTTGATCGTTTCATTTTTAGAGGGAGTGAAAGGCTAAGATCTGTGCTACAGAGATTTGTGGCAATTGCTAATGAAATCAGGACAACTGATCTAGCAATCACTGATTATGACATGACCAAGAAGTTATTGTCATCTCTTTCTGGTGAATGATACACTGCTAGTAAATTCATTAAAGAGAAGGAAAATTTCCCTCAGTTGAAGCTAGATGATTTAATTTGCTTTTTGCAAGCAATAGAACATGAGATGATCGAAAAATAACATGATCAAAGAAGATAGACCAAGTTTCCGGGTGACCAATGCTCTCATAAAAACAATGGGAAATCTCTCCACAAAGAATCAACAACAGGTTCCCATTATTAAAGGACCAGGTGATTATGGTGGACAATCCAGGATTAATGTCCAATTGATTGATGATCATGATACATCTTCTATGTCCAGTGGACATGTCAATCAAGGGATTGAGTATCAAGCATTATTCTCAATGTTTACTGAGTCATACAATGCCTTTGTGGCCAAAAATTTGATTCACGCTAGTGTGGTTCAAGAAGATTTAGAGAAATTGATGCAGATGACTTAGAAGACATGGATTTGAAATGGCGGGATGTTATGCTAGCCTTGAGAAGCAAAAGATTGTTTAATAGAACTGGAAGATCTTTAATGGAAGATCTTTAATGACGGGATAGGATTTGATAAATCAAACGCAATTTGCTACAACTGTCAACTGCCAGGACAATTTGCAAGGGAAAATCAACCAAGAAATTTCCAAAATAATCAGTTTGCTCCACCAAGAAACCAATATCAGTACCAGAACCAGAACCAAGGCCAACAAAGAAATTTCAACAAGTACAACAACCAAAAATCAGTGAATCACCAGCAAGTAATTCCCCAAAATCAGAACTTTCAGAGATATAATCCGAACCCTCCAAAAGCTCTTGCAAACCCCAACAGAAACAGTACCAACCAACCTAGAAACCAAGGGAATGTTGCACTAGCTGCAGATCACAAAGGTAATTTTGATTGTAGCATTCATGGCTAAAATGGAGAAAGAAGCTGAATCCTCTTCATCTCAGGTACATTCAGATCTTTTAAAACTTGAATTACTTGAATTAAATGAATCACTAAGAATGACAGTTGGTAAGCTACAAAAGGAATGCTTTAATAAACAAAGTATGATAAATGTGTATGAGGCAAGTGACTTAACTTATGAAGAAAGAATTAAAAGTCTAGAAAAGACTGTATTGATAGCTACATTGTGCAATCCAGATATATCACTGAAGTAGAAGGGTTGAAAAAGATGTTTCTTGATGAAAAATTGAAGAACACTGCACTTCGAGTTGAGAATGATTTCCTGAAAAATCTAGTCTCAACAGGAAGCATTTGTGGGAAACTTAACAAGATCAAGGAGGAAGATAAATACAAGGTTGTTCCTCCAGCTTTCAATGACAATTACTCATTGAAGGTTGATAAGGAGAAGATAGAGGCATACCTTGATCAGTTTAGAGATGTTTTTATGGAAAAGAAATATTTCATTGAAAGATATGAGTTGGTTTAAGTAAGTGACAAGGGTGAATTTGTGACGAAGGAAGAAAAGAGTTGTGAGTTTGTGTCTGAAGATGATTTTGAAAAAGACTGTTTGAACACAGATGACTTACGTGACTCAAGTGATCAGTGCTCAAGTGAAAATGATTCAAAGCATAAAGGAATAAGGCAAGTCAAGTCCACCAAGCAAGATTCCTACATTACCAAGGATCACACCAAACATGAGAAAACAAACATGAACAGATGAGAATGGAACATGTGTCATTTGACAAATGTGGTGGCTCAAAAGGTAAATATAATGTAGTGGGGCCTCCAAGCAAAGAAGCATTAAAAGAGAAAAAGTTTAAGAACAAGAAGAAGACTGAAGACACTTTGAACAGTGATCAGTTTATTCCTGTATACCCTGTTTTCTCAAATCAAGAATTATTTGATGTTGGAGAAGTAGAGACTATGGAAGAATATGAAAGAAGACAATCAAGGTTTAGAGACAACTCAGATGATGTACCTCTCAATGTGGAAATAATAACTTTTTGTCAAAAGCTCAGTTGAAAGACAAGACATCAAAATTGAGGAATTTGTGCCCTTATCAATGGACTTTGATGGGCTCAAAAATCAAAGGACCATTGGAATTGAACCCCTAAGGCCAAATGAAAGATTTAAAAAGAGGAAATCAAGTGAGAGTTTCAAAGGAAATGTTTGGTGCAAGCATTGTAATGTGTATAGACATCATACTGATTCTTGTCATGAAAGATTTACAATCAAACCATTTCATGTTCCTGATACAACCAAGTTTGGGCAAGATTTTGGTTTTCACAAGAAGAAGTATGATGAGTATTTGGGTAAAGGCAAGATTCCATCTGTTGATACTGACAGAAGGAATGAAGAAACCAGCAAGAAGAGAACTGAGATCATAGACAAGAAAAAAAGTAGTTGGAGAGAAGAAGGTTCTGAAAATGACACAACTAATCAGAATAAACCTTGATAAGTCCGTTAAGAAGGAGAAATCTGTTGATCATGGGAAGCCAAAAGTGGGTAAAGAAAAGGTTAAAAGAGAGATGTTTAGGAGAAAGAAATCAAGGGAGTTAAATGGTGATGAGAAATTTTTGTTAAAGCATGGGTTAGAGCCTCAAGGATTTATTTGGAAACCAAGAAGTGAGACTCTAGTGAAAAAGAAGACACATGTAACATATGAAACACATGAAACAAGTGTGAAGAGAGAAAGTGTTGGTGAGGAATGCAAAAGTATAGTTCCATATGTGAACCGATCATATGAATCTGGCTATGAATCTGATGACTCTTGTGAAGTTGTTTATGAAGACCCCAAACCCAATGAAACACTTGTTCATGTCACTGATGCTTTGCAAGCTGATGTAGCTTGTACTTCATCACTTAACTGATCATTTTTCTTTGATTTATGCAGGAACAGTCCACACCAATCACTGATGTATGGTATATGGACAGTGGATGTTCCAGGCACATGACATGTGACAAGAGGTCTCCAGTGAACTAGGAAGAAAAATTGCAAGGACCTGTTGCATTTGGGAGTGATGAAAATGGAGAGAAGATAGTGGGGAAAGGTATTATGACCAATGGAAAAGTGTCATTTGACAATGTATTTTATGTGGAAGGATTGCAATATAACCTTTTGAGCATCTCTCAAATGTGTGATAAAGGTTATAAGGTTGGATTTGATGATTCTCACTGTTTCATCCTCAAATTTGAATTTGTGATTCCTCCGGATATGATTATGATGATGGCTCCTAGAAATGAAAACTTGTATGAATTGAAAATGAAAGATGTTGTGTCTAGGGGTGGGACTTGTATTTGTGTCAAAGGACACTGAAAATGAAACCAAATTGTGGCATAGAAAGCTTTGTCATGTTATTTTATAGAACATGAACAAACTTGTTAAAGGTGAACATGTGATTGGTTTACCTACAAGGGAGTTCAAGCTTGATAACAAATGCAGTTCATGTCAAAAGGGTAAGCAACACAAGTCATCACACAAAACAAAACTTGTGAACTCAATTGAAAATGTACTGGAATGCTTCATATGGATCTCTTTGGTCCTGTGAGTGTTTCTAGTATAGGGAAGAAAAGGTATTTCTTAGTGATCATTGATGATTTTCAAGATACACTTGGGTTTATTTTTTGAATTCCAAGGATGAAGTTGCTGAATTGATCAAGAGTTGTGTTACAAGGATGGAGAACCAACTGGATGTGAGGGTGAAAGTGATGAGAAGTGACAATGGGATTTTGTTCAAAAATGGAGTAATAACTGAATTCTGTCTTGCAAAAGGAATTCTACAACAATTCAGTGCTCCTAGAACTCCTGAACAAAATGGTGTAGCTAAAAGAAGAAACAGAACAGTCATTGAAGCTGCAAGAACCATGTTAGCAGATGCTTATTTGCCTATTACTTTTTGGGCAGAAGCTATCAACACTGCTTGTTATGTTCAGAACAGGGTTCTTCTAAACAAAAGCCAAGACAAGACTCCTTATGAGATTTTGTTCAAAAGAAAACCCTACATCAAGTTTCTCAAGCCTTTTGGATGCAAGTGCTCATTACTGAATACTAAAGACTACTTGAACAAGTTTCAATCAATATCTTTAGACTGTTTTTTTGTTGGATACTCCCCACACTCAAAGGCTTATAGAGTATATGTGAAGGATCACTTGAGTGTGATCGAATATTCTGATGGGATATTCAATGAAAACCAGTTTAATATAGTTGATGAAGCATCCTGGTTATTTAATCTTGAGAAGTTAATCAAGTCTTTCAAGATTTATCCTGAGGACTTTGATTAAACTTTGTATAGAACAAGTGTCCAAGAAGAAAAGTTAGAAAAGAAGATTGATTTGAACAAGTTGTGGTAAAAAAATTGTAGGCAAAAATGCTGAATATTCCTTTAACAAGAATGCTTCTGATCATGAAGAAGAAGTTGAACAAAATGACAATCTTGAGCAACCACCTGTTCGAGAAGCACCTATCGGGAATGATGATCAAACTAATGATCAAAATGATCAAGAGTAAACTGTCAACAATGAAGTTCAACTTAAAGACTTGTTTGTTCAAGATCAAGATGAAAGACAACCAGACTTTGAAACCTTGTTTCAAAGTTTGAACATTGAAAACAATATTGCTAATTGTTGGTGAAAACAATAGCACCAACAGATTCATAACATGTCTTCAAACCTAACTCGATTTCACCTACCTCTGATACCAGCTTCTGACTCCTTGCCTTTGTATACCTCGCACGAGGCTAGGGTCACTTAGTCGATGCCAACCCCTTTTACCGATGCCTGACGCTTGATGCTCGCTGTTCCCTACTTCGGGTTAGGTACCACAGCTCAAAACAAAGAAGCTAGAAGGAACAAGTTCATGCAAAGCCATTCTCGTTCACTCGTTATTAGTCACTCATTCCCGTGCTAATGTAGGTAGAGAAAGAATGAGACAAAACAACAGATTCATTCTTGAGTGAAACTCCCCACCGGATGAAATGAGAGCAGACTTCGCTCAATAAGGTACCTATTCCATACTTCGAGTAAACAGTCTAATTCGATGTCTTATGGGAACGTAGTGTCATAGTTAGTTTCGAAAAGACTAGAATATCCAGCTACTCGTGCAACAAAGACTACAGCCACACCTGCCACCTCTCTCCCGATGACTGACTCTCCTGAAAAAGCTGTGGACACAGCAACAGACTCTTTCTCATCAACTGACTCGGTGGGGGATTCATTCTCTTACTCATTGCCAACCAGTTCTTCCTCTGCCTTGGCATAAACAGAGCTAACTTTCCTTGAGACTACTTCTGGAACATCCCTATCCTTCGATCGAGACTGCCGACATTACTCGTTATGAGGCGAGGATAGGCATCAGATGACTTCACTTGAGACATAACTTCTTCCGATAACTGAACTTCAAGTCTTAGCTACCCGAAATAAAATAGAATAAGGGAAGTTGACTTCGAAACCGTACTTTGAGCTACCTACAGGAGGAAACTTCAAGCTTTCTATGGCACTTATCCCATCCTCAACTCGGTAATCTATCTTTACTGACTTGCCTTCAACAGCCTTAGCCCCAGGTGGTGTAACAGATAATTCAAGTAGACAGCCAAAAACACCGGTTCTATCTCTCAGACTACCTTGAGACTCAACAATGACTAATTTCGGTACTGAAAGAACTTGCTTCCCGTATTGTTTTTGAGTGAGAGACCAGCCTTTAGGCTGTCTAGGCTCCTTGCTATCTCAGTCTCAGTGTTTGAGAACAAGAAGAGCATATTCTGTAAGAACAATAGGAGATTTGCCTCCTACTGGACCTGGTATACCTTGATTAGATAGACTCTTTTCTGTGTCAAAGAGAAAGAGCGGGTTCTCGTTCATAGATGGGGAGAGTTTGGCCAAGCTCCGCACCAGGATATCAAAAACGATTGATTCAATTCATCTGATCCTCTCTTTCCAGCTGTATGATAGAACAAGGGAGGTAGAAAGGAAGGTGCTGAAGTTCCAGTTCCGCAAAACTAGACTTTCCAGGTTTGCTGGAGAGGGTGAGATTCACCTTTTCTCATTTCAAAATATACAACACTTCCCGCGAGGTTCAACGTTGTCTCTGTCAAATCACTTCTTTACAGTTAATGATCCAAATCTTGTACTTGTGAACAACTTCTGAGTTTGCTTTAGGTTAACCCTCATGAAAGTTGCTAAACTGTGTTTTTAAAGGGCATACAGTCACCATATAATTAGTTTTCGTACCTGTATTCAATATATACAAAGAAGAAGGTTTGGATGTTTAGAACAGGGAATACCACACCTAGGAATGAAGTGATAAGCCACACCAAGGGATTCGTGGTACTGTAGTTTTGGTATCAATGATCAGATCATCTGACCTGCAAGGGTGCTTAAAAGGCTAACAAAGCCCCGTTGAAGCTATAAAAAAGAGAGGCAGTAAGAGCATCCAGTTATTTCTAGGGACTGAACAACACAACAGGTATAAGAAAGAGAGTAGGAAAGAAGCTTGCTATAAAATCACTTTACGCGGGTAATCGTTTTAGATACTATGAAACAGTAATGAACCCATATGCTAAGAATGAATGGTCAAGAAGTCACTGAAAGCTCTGACTCGGATGAGGTGGCTCCTTGTCTCTTTCTTTGAGATACGAGAACAGTGCCATAGGGAGTAGGAATTCGGAGGGTTTTGTATTCGAGAGAGATTGTAAATACATAGCATAGAAAATGATGATGTGCTATAGTTTCCAATCGAGATGATGATCTAAGCCTACCACTTGTCCCATATGCTGCTCCGGCTTCCTTTTTCTTGCAATGGGTGTTGATATAGATGTTGGCACTGGGGCTAGCTTACCAGTAAGAGGTCTACGCCTCGATTACCAACCTTTCAATAGAATCTAACATTGACTCCCAGCATTTCTTCAACCGGGCATGAAAGCATCCCTAAATGCTCTTTCGACGAAAGTCAGAGCAGGCTGATGGAAGACAAGAAGCTCTTGGCTCAGACTTTGTTTAGGCTTTCCTTGCTTCTTCATTTTACCACAAACGCAGCTGTTTCATGAGTTAGCTTGCCCTGATTCTTGCTAGTGGTAGATGGACTTCCCACCTCTCTAGCTTATTTCATCGTTCAGGGAGACCCTCTCTTCTCTCATCGAACGCCAACACTGACTTCTTACTCGAGTGACTCTCTTTCTCCTTTGTAAACAGCTAACTAAACGCAACCGCAAATAGAGCGTCTTGCCTTCACAATCTCGAAGGAGAAATGTAGTCAATGCGGTACATAGATGCTATCCCTTCCCACTGCTCATTCTAATGCAGGGAAGGCTCGTTGATACCTCCTTTTCATTACTTTGAATGGCACACTCTAGTCGGCAGGGAATGAGCTATCGGAAGTTGCTTTCAGCTCTGGAACTGAACTACCTGCTTTCTGGGCAAACTTCACTGGCTACTTCATCCTGATGGATGTCTTCTCTGTTTCTAGTGCATGGGAATCGACGCGGGCTTCTCAAGTCTTGAGCTTAAGATTGAATTCTTTCTTCAGAAGGCCAGCTTTCAGCACCTATTCGATGCTGGTTTCACCATCTGTTCTTTCTTCCTCTTACCCTATAGGCTGAATTTTGAGTAACTTATTTCCACTAATTGGTAAAGGATTTTCACCTATACCTCTAGAAAGAATCTGACCAGTCAGTCCAAGTGATTTGAGTAATGCATATCCTTCCTCCTCGTTGAAGAGAACTTCATCACTATCCTTTGTTCTTTTTTTTTTTTTTGGGTAAAGGGATTCACCCGGTTAAATGCATTCCACACAATCAAAAAATACAAGTAATATGACAGAGTGCCATATTAGTTCTCATGTATGACATGCCATACAAGAGTAAACAAACCAAAAACCACCAAACATTGGTAAACACAGCCAAAGCTTACACAAGAACAATGTAAATAAACAAAACTAAAACAAATCAACCATTATCATCAATCTGGTGGGAAACTCCCCGCGGAAAGTGCCAATCCTCGAGAACCCGATTAACCCGTTCAGAATTCTTGAACTTTAGAGTCATAAGCTTTAGGCGCGTCCCCCTAATGATTTCGTCCGCAACCATCTTCGGGGTCTTCAAAGAGTTCTTGAAAAGCCGGTTGTTTCGCTCCTTCCAGATAACGTAAACCGAAGCCCCAAATAGCAGCCGATTAACAACATTTTCAATAGAGTTGGACATTCCAAATTGAGACACATATTGAAGAATATTCGCCCAACCATTCCTACATCCCTGAAACTTCCCTTTCATTCTTACAATACTCCAAACCTCAGCAGAGAACTTACACTCAAAGAAGAGGTGGTTACGAGAATCCGGCTCTCCATTACAAAGAGGGCAGCAATACAAGTTATAATTTGGATACCCACCAATTTTCCATCCCATAATACGATTCTGCGTGCTCAACCTATCATGAAGCACAATCCACAACATAAAGGAGTGTTTTGGAACACATTGAGAGAACCAAACAACATGCACCCAAGACACCTTATCAGCCGGTCTCCGAATAAGATTCCAAATTCCAGACGCCGAGAAATTCATTGAAGTCCCATTCTCATCCATTACCACGATCTTGTCCCTCTCATCCGGACAAATGCTGACTTCTTTTAGGTTCAAAAGAATTGGATACCTCAAAATCCAATCCGGCGGCCAACCCCAGTTATTATGATGAACAACATCACTGACACAGGTCTCTAAAGACAAGCCAGCACGATGAATAGCTCTAGGGTTAATATATTCAATTAAAGGACAAATCTCATCCCACTTATCATACCAAACTGAAGTAGATCTCCCATTCCCAATTTCATGCCATATAAATTTTCTAATCTGAGGACGGAACTGAAGAATTTTCCTCCATCCCCACGTACACGAGTTAGGAATCTGCAAGCTCCAAAAATTTCGCCCCTTCATTTTATACTCATAAATCCATTTAACCCACAACGAGTTACGCACATTGATTAAGCTCCAAATATGATAAACCAGCAGAGAGTTATTGACATCCCGTATACGCCGGATACCCAAACCACCTTCACACTTCGGCCGACACACAATATCCCAAGAGACTTTATGCTTTCCCTTATTTTGACCATAATCCCAAAGAAAGTTTTTAATCCGTTTCTCAAGATCAGCAATAAGTCTAGAAGGGAGAGAAAACACAGCAGCCCAATAAATATATAAAGACGAAAGAACAGACCTGACCAGCTGCAATTTACCCGCAAAAGATAAAGTATTATTCTTCCAATCTCCAATCCGACTATCCATACAATCCAGCAACCTCTTACAATCCCGGTAATTTAACCTCGTGGATATAAGAGGAACCCCCAAGTATTTAACCGGGAGCCTTCCTTCAACAAAGGGCATAATATTCAAAATACCACCTTTAACACGGTCCGGGACATTACAGAAAAACGCGGTACTTTTCGGAACACTCGGAGTAAGCCCGGACATATCTTTGAAATCATTCAGAGCCCCCATAATAATTTTAGCAGAATTCACATCACCACGAGCAAACAGGAACAAATCATCCGCAAAGCAAATGTTGATAATATTTAACTTTTCACAACATCGATGAAAACGGAACGATCCATCAATACGAACCTTTCGATGCAGAATCAACGTGAGAGCTTGCATAACCAGCGTGAAAATATAAGGGGACATCGGATCACCCTGTCTCAGACCTCTTTTACCACTAAAGAACCCGTGTAAATTCCCATTAACTGCTATCGAAAAAGAAGAAGTGGTTATGCACTCCATTATCCACTGAATCATCTTATCGTGGAAACCATACCCAAAAAGAATATCACGTATGAAGTCCCAACTGACCGTATCATAGGCTTTCTGGATATCAACTTTAAAAGCACATCTAGGCGGACCTGTATTAGTGTGGTAATTATGCATTAATTCTTGGGTCAAAAGGATATTATCAGAAATCCTACGCCCAGGCACAAACGCTGACTGATTAATATCAATTAACGACTCCAACCCCTTCATCATACGAACCGAGATAATCTTGGTAATGCATTTATATAAAGTGTTGCAGCACGAGATGGGACGAAAATCATTCGGAGTCACAATATTAGTCACTTTAGGAATAAGGGCAATAATGGTGTGGTTTACCTGTTTAAGGAGACTTCCTCTGCTGAAAAATTCACGAACCGCCAAACACACATCTTTCCCAACAATATCCCAAGAACTCTTGAAAAAGGCCGAGGAAAAACCATCAGGTCCCGGCGCTTTGGAATTCTCAATAGAGAAAACCGCATCCTTGATTTCCAAATCGGAGATAGGTCTAATCATAAACTCCGCCTGGGAGGCCGAGAGTTTAGTAGTAAACATCTGATTATCCAGTTTCCTCAATGGTTTCAAATCAGAGCCAAAGATGTTCGTAAAATGATTAACAAACACCGAAGGAACATCCAACCCCTCAAATAAACGGCCCTGAGCATCACTTATAATATCAATGCGACCCCTATGGTTTCGCATTTTCAAAGAATTGTGAAAGTATGCAGTATTAGAGTCACCAAGCTTTAACCAATCAACTTTAGCCTTTTGTTTAAGGAATTCTTCCTCATCCTTAGCCGCCTCATGATAAGCCTTAAGATAATTACTCTGTTCCCGAATCAACTCCAAATTAGTAGGGTCAGTGTCAAGGCGGGTTTGACAAGCATCCAGACGGGTTCTTAGGTCAGTAACTTTCTTATGGAGATTGCCTTGCCGGTACAGCAAAGAACGAATAGGGTGTTTTAAGTTCTGGAGTTTCTTTACCACGCGAAACATGTGATACCCGTTCACCTCAATATTCCAGCCTTTAGCAATAATATCATGATAACCCGGTTTTTCAATCAAGAAATTAGGGAATTTAAACGGTTTAGGCTTACCTTTAATAAGAGAGGGGAATTTCAATAGACATGGAGAGTGGTCTGAAATCCGGTACGGAAGGAACACCGCCGAAGAATCATTAAAAATCTCCAAGAATTTAGAGTTTCCCATCACCCTATCAAGCTTTTTAAAATGGCCCATACCCGTTTTCGGTTTATTGCTCCAAGTGTATTTGAGTTCGACCCCCTTTATATCCTCAACTTCAATGTTGTTAACAAAATCACGAAAATCAATCATTCCAGTTTTCTCTCTAGGGTTTTCTCTCTCTAGAAGGCGACTTGATGATTAACCCTATGCAATCGGCTGCATAGGGTTTTGGCTTTTCTTGGTCTTTTGTTGCTTTGATCTTGATCCAATCCTTGATTCTGATTGCTTAGTAGGTTTGTTATTGATCACGGCTATTGTTATAGTTTAGTTAGATCGATACTATCCTATTAATTGGTTAAGGATCTTGTGGTTAATCAAGGTTAGGGTTGTTTGTTCTTGATCGATCCTAAGGTTTTCTTATCTTGATCCTTCGTTTGGCCGATCTTGATTAGGGTTTCTTGGCTGATTGGTTCCTTGGTTTGGCCGATTTGGTTCCTTGGATATTGATCTTGGCTGATTGATCTTGATCTTGATTGTTCTTGATCTTGAGTTTGATTGTTCTTGTTCTTGATCTTGGTGATTGTTCTTGATCTTGGTGATTGTTCTTGGCTGGTTTGGTTCTTTGGATCCTGATTTGGCAGATTTGGTTCTTGATTTTGGCTGATTTTGGAAGATTTGGCAGATTTGGATCTTGATTTTGGCATATTTGGTTCTTGATTTTGGCTGATTTTGTGCAGATTTGGCAGATTTGGCAGATCTTGATCTTGATTTTGGCAGATTTTGGCAGATTTGGTTCTTGATCCTGGTTCTTGATCTTGATTAGGGTTTCTTGGCTGAGTGGATCTTGGCTGAGATTTTCTTAATCTTGATCTTGATCTTGTTTTGGATCTTGGCCGATTTGGTTTTGATTGTTTGGCCGATATTGATCTTTATTTTTTGGGTTTTCTTGGCTGTTTTGTGACCGACTTGGGGTGGCATGGAACAGAAGGGAGGAAACGATTTTGTTGAACGTGTTATGCAAGGATTCTCAGCTAATCGGGTAACGAACATTGATGGGGTTCTCCCTCGTAGGGGGGCTCTGAAAACTGGTTCATCGGGAAACCCTAATGCTACGGGTGCGTGTGTTTCGTTTGCTGCAAACACTACATTCATTGCTCCTCTAAATGATGTTAGCAAAAAAGATGGTGGGTGTTCAGCCATGGGGAACAAAGATAGTGGTTGTTCGAGTGATATAAAGGCTATTGGATCAGACTCGTTAAATTGGCAACATGATGAAGGTTTTTCAGCCTTTGTCTCGGACGACAACAAGGTGTTTGGATCTGAATCTTCTAATGTTCAGAGGGATGTAGGGAAGGAAAAACATATGGAAAAGTCAAAGCCTTCGTATGTGAGTGTTGTCCAACTTGAAAACAAGACATCGAAGGTAACATTAAGAAAAGTAAATGTGGAGTCAACAATGGAAGGAGTTGATGTGGTTATCCCGGTTGAATCTGTCAAGAAAGTTAACGAAAGGTTTAATAATACTTTATCTGGCTATTTTTTGGGTAACAGGCTTCCTTTTCCGGTTGTTGAGGATTTTGCTAAGAAAAATTGGAACAAATATGGGCTTACGAGACTTATGATGAATGCGAAAGGGTTTTTCTTTTTCAAGTTTCATACGGAAGCTGGGATGATGAAGCTGATTGAAGATGGTCCTTGGATGATTAGGAATGTCCCAATTATTCTTCATATTTGGACTATGGAGGCAGATTTGGAGAAGGAGGATGTACGGTCTATTCCGGTTTGGGTCAAATTACAAAACATTCCCCTGGGTGCTTTTACTGAGGAGGGTCTAAGTCTGCTCGCTTCAAGAATTGGGGATCCGATAAGTATGGATTCTTATACTGCCAATATGTGTAAGGAATCGTGGGGAAGAAGTAGCTTTGCTAGAGTCCAGGTTGAGCTTCAGGCAAATCAGGATATTAAAAGGAAGCTTGTTGTTGCTGTTCCGGATACGTGGGGGGAGACAAATAAGATCTCGGAGATTAAGATTGAATATGATTGGGAGCCCCCCAGATGTTCTCTATGTGAGGTGTTTGGTCATTCGAACACTCAATGCCCGAAACAAGTTCATGATAAAAAGTTAAATGAAGAACCAACGAAAGTCACTAATGATGATGGTTTCCAGAGGGTGAAGGGAAAGAAAAAAGTTATTGTCAAAAAACATAATCTTGTCTATCGACCGGTCGTTAAACCTGCTGTGTCACAACCTATAAATAAACCACCTGCTCATGGACAAGTTAATAATCATCCTGTGGGTAAACCTACAACTCCTATGGCTGTGGGGGTCCAGTTAAAGGAAAAGCATGCTGTCCAAACAAGTAACCGGTTTGGTAATTTGGCGGATGAATCGGAAAGTGATGCAGATGATGATGATGTGGAGGAGCTGTTTACGGATGTGGCTGAAGCTATGAAAGCGGATATTGGTTCTGAGGGTGCAAGCACACCCGGTGAATTGGGTGTTTAATGGGTACCATCGCCACTTGGAATATAAGAGGGTTGAACCGCCCTCTTAAACAAAAAGAGGTTCGTAAGGTAATCCAAGAGAATAATATTCAGGTGTGTGCTATTCTTGAGTCTCACGTCAAATTAAACGCGGTTTTTGATGTTTGTAAGAAGATTTGTAAAAATTGGGATTGGACCAGCAATGGTAGTGTTTGTGATAAAGGTACTCGGATTATTGTGGGGTGGAATACGGATTTGGTTGATCTTATGGTTATTGATTATTCGAACCAGGTTCTTCACGGTCAGTTAAAGTTTAAGCTTGATAGCAAGGAGATGTATGGTTCTTTCGTGTATGCTGAGAATTGTTATTTGAAAAGAAGGGAGTTATGGCATAATCTTGCTGTTCATAAACAATTCACTCGTGGTAAACCTTGGGCTTTACTTGGAGATTTTAATTGTGCTCTTAATTTGGAAGACAGCTTGCATGGTTCTTCCAAAATTTCCACTGGGATGCTTGATTTTCGTGATTGTGTTAAGAACATTGAAGTTGAGGATATTAATGGGGTCGGACTCCAATTCACTTGGAGCAATAAACCAAAAACGGGTATGGGTCTTTTCAAAAAGCTTGATAGGGTGATGGGAAACTCTAAGTTCATGGAGATTTTTAATGATTCTTCGGCGGTGTTCCTTCCATACCGGATCTCAGACCACTCTCCATGTTTATTGAAATTCCCCTCTCTTATTAAAGGTAAGCCTAAACCGTTTAAATTCCCTAATTTCTTGATTGGAAAACCGGGTTATAATGATATTATTGCTAACGGCTGGAATATTGAGGTGAATGGTTATCACATGTTTCGCGTGGTAAAGAAACTCCAAAACTTAAAACATCCTATCCGTTCTTTGCTGCACCGGCAAGGCAATCTCCACAAGAAAGTTAATGATCTGAGAACCCTTCTGGATGCTTGTCAAACCCGTCTAGACATTGATCCTACTAATTTGGAGATGATTCGGGAGCAGAGTAGTTATCTCAAGGCTTATCATGAGGCGGCTAAAGATGAGGAAGAATTCCTTAAACAGAAGGCTAAAGTTGATTGGTTAAAGCTTGGTGACTCTAACACTGCGTACTTTCACAATTCCTTGAAAATGCGAAACCATAGGGGTCGTATTGATATTATAAGTGATGCTCAGGGTCGTTTATTTGAGGGGTTGGATGTTCCTTCGGTGTTTGTTAATCATTTTAGGAACATTTTTGGTTCAGATTTGCAACCATTGAGAAAACCGGATAATCAGATTTTTACTACTAAGCTCACGGCCTCTCAGGCGGAGCTTATGGTTAGACCTATATCCGATTTGGAAATCAAGGATGCGTTTTTCTCTATTGGGAATTCCAAAGCGCCGGGTCCTGATGGGTTCTCCTCGGCTTTCTTCAAAAGTTCTTGGGATATTGTTGGGAAAGATGTTTGTTTGGCGGTTCATGAATTTTTCAGAAAAGGAAGTCTCCTTAAACAGGTAAACCACACTATTATTGCCCTTATTCCCAAAGTGACCAACATTGTGACTCCTAATGATTTTCGCCCCATCTCGTGCTGCAACACTTTATATAAATGCATTACCAAGATTATCTCGGTTCGTATGATGAAGGGTTTGGAGTCGTTAATTGATATCAATCAGTCTGCGTTTGTGCCTGGGCGTAGGATTTCTGATAACATCCTTTTGACCCAAGAGTTAATGCATAATTATCACACTAATAATGGTCCGCCTAGATGTGCTTTTAAAGTTGATATCCAGAAAGCTTACGATACGGTCAGTTGGGACTTCATTCGTGATATTCTTTTTGGGTATGGTTTCCACGATAAGATGATTCATTGGATAATGGAGTGCATAACCACTTCTTCCTTTTCGATATCCGTTAATGGGAACTTACACGGGTTCTTTAGTGGTAAAAGAGGTCTGAGACAGGGAGATCCGATGTCCCCTTATATTTTCACACTGGTTATGCAAGCTCTCACGTTAATTTTGCATCGAAAGGTTCGTATTGAACGCTCGTTCCGTTTTCATCGCTATTGTGAAAAATTAAATATTATCAATATTTGCTTTGCGGATGATTTGTTCCTGTTTGCTCGAGGTGATGTGAATTCTGCTAAAACTATTATGGGGGCTCTGAATGATTTCAAAGATGTGTCCGGGCTTACTCCGAGTGTTCCGAAAAGTACCGCGTTTTTCTGTAATGTCCCGGACCGCGTTAAAAGTGGTATTTTGAGTATTATGCCCTTCGTTGAGGGAAGGCTCCCGGTTAAATACTTGGGAGTTCCACTTATTTCCACGAGGTTAAATTACCGTGATTGTAAGAGGTTGCTGGATTGTATGGATAGTCGGATTGGAGATTGGAAGAATAAAACTTTGTCCTTTGCGGGTAAACTACAGCTGGTCAGGTCTGTTCTGTCGTCCTTATATATTTATTGGTCTGCTGTGTTTTCACTCCCTTCTAGACTTATTGCTGATCTTGAGAAACGGATTAAAAATTTCCTTTGGGACTATGGTCACAATAAGGGAAAGCATAAAGTCTCTTGGGATATGGTGTGTCGGCCGAAATGTGAAGGTGGTTTGGGTATCCGGCGTATCCGGGATGTCAATAACTCTCTTCTGGTTTATCATATTTGGAGTTTAATCAATGTTCGTAATTCGTTGTGGGTTAAATGGGTTCATGAGTATAAAATGAAGGGGCGAAATTTTTGGAGCTTGCAGATTCCTAACTCGTGTACTTGGGGGTGGAGGAAAATTCTTCAGTTTCGTCCCCGTATTAGACAGTTTATATGGCATGAAATTGGTAATGGGAGAGCTACTTCAGTTTGGTACGATAAATGGGATGTTCTTTGTCCTTTAATTGATTATATCAACCCTAGAGCAATTCATCGGGCTGGATTGTCTTTAGAGACCTGTGTCAGTGATGTTGTTCATCATAATAACTGGGGTTGGCCGCCTGATTGGTCGTTGAGATACCCAATTCTTTCGAACTTAAAAGATGTAAGTCTTTGTCCGGATATGAGGGACAAGATAGTGGTTTTGGATGAGAATGGGACTTCAATGAATTTCTCGACTTCAGGTATATGGCATATTCTTCGGAGACCGGCGGATAAGGTGTCCTGGGTGCATGTTGTTTGGTTCTCTCAATGTGTTCCAAAACACTCCTTTATGTTGTGGACTGTGATTCATGACAGGTTGAGCACGCAGAATCGTATTATGGGGTGGAAGATTGGTGGGTATCCAAATCATAACTTGTATTGCTGCCTTCTTTGTAATGGAGAGCCGGATTCGCGTAATCATCTCTTCTTTGACTGTAAGTTCTCTTCTGAGGTTTGGAGTATTGTAAAAATGAAGGGGAAGTTTCAGGGGTGCAGAAATGGTTGGGCGAATATTCTCCAATATGTGTCTCAATTTGGAAGGTCCAACTCTATTGATAATGTTGTTAATCGGCTGTTATTTGGGGCGTCGGTGTACGTTATTTGGAAGGAGCGAAATAACCGGCTTTTCAGGAACTCCTTGAAGACTCCTACGACTGTTGCTGAAGAAATTATTAGGGGTACTCGCCTAAAGCTTATGACTCTAAAGTTCAAGAATTCGGAACGGATTAATCGGGTTCTCGAGGATTGGCACTTTCCGCGGGGAGTTTCCCATCAAATTGATGATAATGGTTGATTTGTTTTTTGTTTTGTTTTTTCCTTGGTTCTTGTGTAAGCTGTAGCTGTGTTTACCAGTTTTGGTGGTTTTGGTTTGTCTACTCTTGTATGGCATGTCATACTTGAGAACTAATATGGCACTCTGTCATATTACTTGTATTTTTTGGATATGTGAATGCATTTAACCGGGTGAACCCCTTTACCCAAAAAAAAAAAAAAAAAAAAAAAAGAAAATCAATCATTCCAGTAGAAATTTTGGAAGAACCATGCAAGCTGTCTTCCAAACTAAGAGCACAATTAAAATCACCAAGTAAAGCCCAAGGTTTATCACGAGTGAGTTGTTTATGAACAAGAAGATTACGCCATAACTCCCTTCTTTTCAAATAACAATTCTCAGCATACACGAAAGAACCATACATCACCTTGCAATCAAGCTTAAACTTTAACTGAACGTGAAGAACCTGATTCGAATAATCAATAACCATAAGATCAACCAAATCCGTATTCCACCCCACAATAATCCGAGTACCTTTATCACAAACACTACCATTGCTGGTCCAATCCCAATTATTACAGATCTTCTTACAAACATCAAAAACCGCGTTTAATTTGACGTGAGACTCAAGAATAGCGCAAACCTGAATATTATTATCTTGTATTACCTTACGAACCTCTTTTTGTTTAAGAGGGCGGTTCAACCCTCTTATATTCCAAGTGGCGATGGTACCCATTAAACACCCAATTCACCGGGTGTGCTTGCACCCTCAGAAAAAATATCCGCTTTCATAGCTTTAGCCACATCCGTAACCAACTCCTCCACATCATCATCATCTTCATCACTTTCCGACTCGTCCGCCAACTTACCAAACCTGTTACTGGTTTGGACAGTATGATTTTCCTTTAACTGGACCCCCTTAGCCATGGAAGTTGTAGGTTTACCCACAGGATAATTATTGTCTTGTTCTTGAGCGGATGGTTTATTTCTAGTTTGTGGCACAGCAGGTTTAACCACCGGTCGGTAGACAAGATTATGTTTCTTGATTTGCGTATTAACTTTTTTCTTTCCCTTCACCCTCTGGAAACCATCATCATTAGTGACTTTCGTTTGTTCGTCATTTAACTTTCTATCGTGAACTTGTTTCGGGCACTGGGCGTTCGAATGGCCAAACACCTCACATAAAGAACATCTGGGGGGCTCCCAATCATATTCAACTTTAATCTCCGAGATCTTATTTGTCTCCCCCCACGTATCCGGAACAGCAACAACAAGCTTCCTTTTAATCTCCTGATTTGCATGGAGCTCAACCTGTACTCTAGCAAAACTACTTCTTCCCCACGATTCCTTACACATATTAGCAGTATAAGAGTCCATACTTATCGGATCCCCAATTCTTGACGCGAGCATACTTAGACCCTCCTCAGTAAAGGCACCCAGGGGAATGTTTTGTAATTTGACCCAAACCGGAACAGACCGTACATCCTCCTTCTCCAAATCTGACTCCATAGTCCAAATTTGGAGAATAATGGGAACATTCCTAATCATCCAAGGACCATCCTCAATCAACTTCATCATCCCAGCTTCCGTATGGAACTTGAAAAAGAAAAACCCTTTCGCATTCATCATTAGTCTCGTAAGCCCATATTTGTTCCAATTTTTCTTAGCAAAATCCTCAACAACCGGAAAAGGGAGTCTATTACCCAAAAAATAGCCAAACAAAGTATTATTAAACCTCTCTTTAACTTTCTTGACAGAATCAACCGGTATAACCACATCAACTCCATCCATCGTTGATTCAACATTTACTTTTCTTAAAGTTGCCTTCGATGTTTTGTTTTCAAGTTGAACAACACTCATGTAGGAAGGCTTTGAATTTTCCATATGTTTTTCCTTCCCTACATCCCTCTGAATATTAGACGATTCAGCTCCAACCACCTTATTTTCGTTCGGAACAAAAGCTGAACAACCCTTATCTTGTTGACTCTTTAGCGAACCTGATCCAATACCCTTGTTATCGCTCAAGCAACCACTATCTTTGTTCCCCACGGCTGAACAACCACCAACATTATGGATAACGTCATTTAACGGAGCAGTGAATGTAGTGTTTGCAGCAAACGAACCAAAAGAACCCGTAACATTAGGGTTTCCCGAAGAACCAGTTTTCAGAACCCCCCTACGAGGGGGAGCCCCATCAATGTTCGTTACCCGATTCGCTGGAAACCCATGTATAACCTGATCAACAGAACCAATGCCACCCTTATTCTCCATGCAACCCCAATAAAAATCCAGCCAAGATACCCCAAAATCAATATCAAGATCAAGATCAATAAATAAGGAAACACGAATCAGCCAAGATCAAACCAAATCAAGAACAATATCTCACTCACAATAAACCAAATCAGCCAAGAACAAGATCAAAAACAAGATTCGGCCAAACCAAGATCAAGATCAAGATCAAGCACAAGGTCCGCCAATAACAAGATCAAGATCAAGATCAAGAGCAATTCAGCCAAGAACAAGATCTCACGTAACAGCCAAGAACGAAGAAACCAAGAACAAGATCAAGAACCAATAACAAGAACCTTAATCCAGCCGAATCCAAGAACCCCAAGTCAGCCGAATCCAAGGAACCAAGAGGAGAATGGAACCTTAATCCAAATCTGCCCAAAGATCCAAGATCTAACAACCCCAAGAACGAACAAGATCAAGAAACAAGAAACAACCCTAACCTTGAAAACCACAAGATCCTTAATCAATTAATAGGGTGTTATCGATCTAACTAAACTATAACAATAGCCGTGATCAATAACAAACCTACTAAGCAATCAGAACCAAGGATTGGAACAAGATTAGAGCAACAAAAAAAACCCAAGGAAAGCCAAAAACCCTATGCGGCCGATCGCATAGGGTTAGACACCAAAATCGCCTTCCAAGAGAGAGAACCTAGGTTTCTTCTTCAAGGCATAGTTAGAGACCAAGTCGAATCACTATCCTTTGTTCCAATAATCACTTGATTGACGAATCTTAAAAATGCTATACCAGGAAAGACTTTTCTAAACTCATAATCGAATATCTCCTTTAAGACTAGATTCAGTACAATTCTACTGAGATCACCAACTATATAAGTCCCATTCATGCTTTCATGACACAACCCATACTCGTCAATGTAAGAAAGATTCTGAAATGAGATAATATATTGATATATATGTGTATCATACCGTAGATTGATTGAAGAGATCCTCTTCAGAAAGGGGCCTATATCTGGTGGATAATCTATTTCAATACGAAAGATTCGATTCACATGGGGCATTTCTTTTTTTATATCCGAATGATAGTTATAAACCAGATCCTCTATACTAGAACATTCCTCTGTACTCTCCAATAAAACTTGTTCTAAAGCTGCAATTAACAAGACATCCTTCTCAGTAGAAGGTCTACAAAGAGTGAGATAACCAGCTTTTTTCTTAGGGTAAAAACGTAAGAGACCGCAGAAAGATGAACTCAGAACTGTTTTTTGATGACAAAAAGATTCGTATTCATCTTCATCTTCATCCTCCTCTATGTGAAAACAATTTGCTGAAGATTCAACTGAATTTCATGATGCAACTGCAAAATTGATCATTGAGGAACCTGATCTCAATGACACAAATCTTGATTCTAATGTGTCTACTAATCTAAATTCAAAATTCCTTTGTTGAAAGAAATCATCCACCTGAAAACATCATTGGGGACATAAATGAAAGAGTTACCAGAAGTGCATCTGAATCTGCAAACATTTGTTTGTACTCTTGCTTCCTATCCCAATTTGAACCCAAGAACATTGTTCAAGCCTTAAAAGAAAACAGTTGGGTAGAAGAAATGAAAGATGAGTTGGCTTAATTCAAAGATCTGCAAGTGTGGGAACTTGTAGACAAGCCATTAACAAGTATGCCATTGGAACCAAATGGGTTTCTAGGAACAAGAGGGATGAAAGAGGTATTGTTTTAAAGAACAAGGTATTGCTAGTTGCACTAGGATGCCTACAAGAGGAAGGAATTGATTTTGAGGAAGTATTTGTACCAGTGGCAAGACTAGAAGCAATAAGAATCTTTCTAGCCGATGCTGCTTCAAAGAATATTGAAGAGGAAATGTTTCAATTGGATGTTAAATCTGCCTTTCTAAATGGAAAAAATTGAAAAGGAGGTGCGTGTGGCTCAACCTCTAGGCTTTGAGGATCCTGAGTTTCCAAATAGAGTCTACAAATTGAACAAACCTCTATATGATTACATCAAACTCCAAGGCTTGGTATGATGAGTTATCAAACCACTTGCTTGTTAATGGCTTTCAAAGGGGAGCAATTGACAATACCCTTTTCACAAGAGGAGAGGAAAAGATTTACTCCTTCTACAAGTTTATGTAGATGATATCATCTTTGGGTCTACCAGAATAAATGTGATTGGAATTTGAAGAAGTCATGAAATCAAAACACTACATGAGCTCCATGGGTGAAATGAATTTCTTTCTCGGGTTGCAAGTTCAACAAAAGAAAGATGGCTTATTCATTTTCCAATCAAAGTATGTGCATGACATTCTGAACAAGTTCAAGTGTCAAGATCTCAAGACTTCTTCAACTCCAATGGACACTCATGAAAAGTTGATTGCTGATGAAAAGGGGGACCTGTTGATGAACATGAATACAGAGAAAAGATTGGCTCAATGATGTATATGACTGCTTCAAGACCAGATATTACGTTTGTTGTTTGTGTATGTGCAAGATTCCAATCAAGTCCAAAGATGTCTCACATTACTGCTGTCAAGAGGATTTTTAGATACTTGAAAGGAAAACCTGATTTAGGGATATGGTATCCAAAGATTCACGCCCTCGATCTAATTTCTTGTACTGACAGTGACCATGATGGTTGCAACATGAGTAGAAGAAAGTCTAAATCTGGTGGATGTCAATTTCTGGGAGACAGGCTTGTGTCATGGCAGTGCAAGAAACAAACTACCGTGTCTATCTCAACTGTTGAAGCTGAGTACATTGCTGCATCTGTGTGTTGTGCACAAGTTCCTTGGATTAGAATCAACTACTGGACTATGGTTTGAATTTCTTGAATACCCTATCCTTATTGACAATACTGCTGCTTTGTTTATTGTTAGGAACCTAGTCCAACACTCGAAGACCAAGCACATTGAAATCAGACATCATTTCATTAGAGATCGTAGTGAGAAAGGACTGATTGAAATTAAAGAGTTGACACTAGTGATAACTTGGCTGACCTATTCACCAAGCCACTAGATAAAACCAAATTCAACTTTCTCCTGAAAGCATTGGTAATGATCAACTCTGATGAGTTCTGATTAATGATGTGTGCTAACTGTGAAAACTGATTATCTTTATCAACCAAAAGTTGAGATGTTCACAAATTTTAAGAAAAATTCAAACATGAGGGTTAACTATAGAACTACAGAGATGGGGGCAAAAAAATAAGTTATGTCGCATCTTGAATGAAAGACATGTAAGTCCGTATTGCGTGGCATGTGAGTCCAACGTTCAACCTCAATATGTTTGAAAGCTTTGAAAAGGAATTCATAAAAATTTATATGTTCAGTCATACAAAATATTTTGACCAATATCAGGGGGTTGAAGTCAAATTGGGGTGATCTGGGGAAAGCCAAATAAGCTTTGAGAAGAGATATGGTACATCATAGCACAATAAGTGTTATCCATTTTTGAATTATGCAAATTAATTGAACCTTAAGCATATCACCAAAATTTAATGAAAATCATGCTAAGTCTAGAGCTGGTATTAACCTGTCTGATATGTCATAATAATGGTGAGAATGAGGTATTGAGAGGTTTGATTCCTTAAGTTACTATTTGTGGATTCTTTATTGATTCCTAGAAAGGTTGCATATTTGATGTATTATACTTGATTATTTGTCTTGTGATTTATTTCACAAGCACTCTTGTATATTGTAAGCTTCCTTCATCATATCCACTTAGTGTTATTTTTAATTAATTACTTTAAATATCTTAACAAATTCTGGAATGAGCAAGCTTTGCAAATGAACTTTACCTCGCAAGCTTTGAAAAATAAACCTTTCCTAGCAAGCTTTGTAAAATAAACTTTAACGAGTAGGCCTTGTGCTAATACATTCAAAATTGAATTTTTGGCACTATTCGTGAACAAAACGACAAAAACATTAAAACCCACTTTCAAAAGGTATATAAGAGGGACTTAGATAAATTTTACATTTCACACATCTCTCTGTTCCCAATATTGCATTATTTCCTGTATACTCGTTCTAGAATCTCAATCGTTCATCAAAATTTCCTAACCTAAATTTGTCAGCCCACTAATTCCGACTCGGTAAGCATCAATTGACTGTTTTCCGACACTCATTATACGAAATTGAGGCTTTAATAATTTTAATCTTAACTAACATCTCTGTTTTCTATGTAGGTTTACAATTTTTCAAGAACAGTTATGGAGACGTATCCGTTTGAGAAAAAGCACAATATGTTCACTCTACTCCGAGTAACCGATGATAATAGACCAGTGGAACCTATGATACGCTGGTTGCACCGTTCGAATCTCATATTCTCGTTGACAGAGTGCTCAGTCATATAGAGAAATCATTAACTGGATTTATGGAATTTGGCACAACTATTTGATGATGCAGGTGGTAGGCGTATAGAGGCTATTGTTGCCAGGTAGGAGATCATAATCACTAAACAATTCATAAGGTCAAGCCTACAGTTAAATGATGTTGTGGAAGTCTAAATCCTTTTCTCCACCAACCAATTACTGACAATTTTCCAGGAGACTATGGGTTACCAAGGTGATGTCCACGAAGAACAATTCAAAAAGGGAATGTTCACTAACCTTTACAGGTTTTTGATGCACCAAATTATTCAGGGTTTTGCACCTAGAAAGGGGTCATGGGTGTTGATGAGTCAAGTTCTCGCCAATGCCACAGTGGTTGTTGTCTTCAGACATCCATTTAACTTTTCAAAAATGATATTTGATGGATTGGCAGCAAACCTGAGGAAAAATGATAAAGACAAATTCTTGGTTTATCCGTGCAGGTCCCAAAATATGATGGTCGTTTCGAATCGGATCTTAATCAATCATGTCATAACTCACACAAAATTAATCGTGTTGACAAGAGAGTTAATGACGGGTTACTATATTTAGAAAGATGACCGTTTGTTAAAGGCGGAATCAATAACAAACATATGGTTGCAATGAATATTCAATATACGAAGACACACAAAGGATTCACTCAAAAGATTTCCATTTATATAACGTTAATCATACAAAAGGATAATCGATTAGGGTTTAGGAGGAATCCTAGGACAGCCGTCACACCCAAAATATTCTCTTAATTAATGTGTCGGTCTTATCCACTCTGTCTCTCGTATTTTTTCCTCTTACTGGCGGCGTGCTCTAATTATTCTATTTATAGGCCTGCCAACCTAAGACAGGTTGTCATTCCTTCTAGAAACCCTATCCGATAGTACATACTCAATTTACATATTCAAAAATATACTAAGTATAAAACAAGTCTTCCGGGTAAGCTTTTCATTAAACTTCAGTCTCCGAGTACGCAGTGTACTCGGCCTTCCTTCAGACTTGGTAAACATAGAAGTGTACTCGGAATCAGTTTCCTGGTAGACTTTACTTAGAGAATATTTTACCAAGTAAAATATTCACCGACTAGACTTCAATCTTCTTGGACTTATCAAACTTTGCTCGACAAATCCTCACGAGCAACCTTGTTCTTCTATGATCCTGTTCGGCTCTTTGTTAGTTGAATAACTTATTGATAAGGCGTACTCGGGAGTACATGTCCCTTCAACTTAGAGTTACTGACATAATTTTAAATGAAAGAATAGAAAATATCATCATAATTGCCCCCAAATACTTTCAGTCTTTAGGTAAAAGGCTATCATGTTTGTCTACAAGTAGTTAACAGGACAAAACATATACAAGTATATGTCCTTCCAAATTGAGCAAATGACATGAGTTTAAGCAAAAATGTATAGTTTCATAATATAAACAGTTTGTGAGATCTCTTTATTTAAAAAATCTTTTAAGCTTCTTTAAAGATTTGAACTGAATAATCTTATCATATCTTTGCACCACATTAATCAACTAGCTCTGTTTTGTCAAAAATGTTTTAAGCAAAATTCATTTGAATATTTTCATTTGAGCATGCAATTTTGTCACAAAAACATACTTTGACATAAACAAATTGAATACATTCAAAACACAATCAAATCTTAATATAAGTGACACTACTAAAAATAAGCAGACATAGTCTACCAAATCCTAATAACATCACCATATCAGAGAATTCATATAGGAAAGATATCAGATAAGCATATATAGATGATTCAAATCAAATACTTATCCTGATATCACACATTCACTGATAATTATCTTAAGTATCAACAACACCTAAGATACACATAAATAATCATTCCAATCACATATCAGCAAACAGTAATCACGTATTCAGCATATTTCAAACAAACATTCAACAAGACTTTTAAAAGATAGTCAATTTTCACAGCCAACATCATCAATTAGACCTCATTAGAGTTGATCATCCCCAGGGCTTTCAGAAGAAAGTTGAACCTAGTTCTATCAAGCTGTTTTGTGAATAGGTCAGCCAAATTATCACTTGTATCAACTCTGTTAACTTCAATTAGACCTTTTTCACTACAATCCCTAATAAAATGGTGTCCAATTTTAATGTGCTTGGTCTTGGAATGTTATACAGGATTGTTAACAATAAAATATGCAGCAGTATTATCAATGTAAATAGGGCTGAGTAAGAAATTCAGACCATAATCCTGCATCTGATTTTGAATCCAAAGGACTTGTGCACAGCAGGCAGATGCAGCAATATACTCCTCTGGAAACAGCTTCATTCATGTTTTTTTTGGGTAAAGGGATTCACCCGGTTAAATGCATTCCACACAATCAAAAAATACAAGTAATATGACAGAGTGCCATATTAGTTCTCATGTATGACATGCCATACAAGAGTAAACAAACCAAAAACCACCAAACATTGGTAAACACAGCCAAAGCTTACACAAGAACAATGTAAATAAACAAAACTAAAACAAATCAACCATTATCATCAATCTGGTGGGAAACTCCCCGCGGAAAGTGCCAATCCTCGAGAACCCGATTAACCCGTTCAGAATTCTTGAACTTTAGAGTCATAAGCTTTAGGCGCGTCCCCCTAATGATTTCGTCCGCAACCATCTTCGGGGTCTTCAAAGAGTTCTTGAAAAGCCGGTTGTTTCGCTCCTTCCAGATAACGTAAACCGAAGCCCCAAATAGCAGCCGATTAACAACATTTTCAATAGAGTTGGACATTCCAAATTGAGACACATATTGAAGAATATTCGCCCAACCATTCCTACATCCCTGAAACTTCCCTTTCATTCTTACAATACTCCAAACCTCAGCAGAGAACTTACACTCAAAGAAGAGGTGGTTACGAGAATCCGGCTCTCCATTACAAAGAGGGCAGCAATACAAGTTATAATTTGGATACCCACCAATTTTCCATCCCATAATACGATTCTGCGTGCTCAACCTATCATGAAGCACAATCCACAACATAAAGGAGTGTTTTGGAACACATTGAGAGAACCAAACAACATGCACCCAAGACACCTTATCAGCCGGTCTCCGAATAAGATTCCAAATTCCAGACGCCGAGAAATTCATTGAAGTCCCATTCTCATCCATTACCACGATCTTGTCCCTCTCATCCGGACAAATGCTGACTTCTTTTAGGTTCAAAAGAATTGGATACCTCAAAATCCAATCCGGCGGCCAACCCCAGTTATTATGATGAACAACATCACTGACACAGGTCTCTAAAGACAAGCCAGCACGATGAATAGCTCTAGGGTTAATATATTCAATTAAAGGACAAATCTCATCCCACTTATCATACCAAACTGAAGTAGATCTCCCATTCCCAATTTCATGCCATATAAATTTTCTAATCTGAGGACGGAACTGAAGAATTTTCCTCCATCCCCACGTACACGAGTTAGGAATCTGCAAGCTCCAAAAATTTCGCCCCTTCATTTTATACTCATAAATCCATTTAACCCACAACGAGTTACGCACATTGATTAAGCTCCAAATATGATAAACCAGCAGAGAGTTATTGACATCCCGTATACGCCGGATACCCAAACCACCTTCACACTTCGGCCGACACACAATATCCCAAGAGACTTTATGCTTTCCCTTATTTTGACCATAATCCCAAAGAAAGTTTTTAATCCGTTTCTCAAGATCAGCAATAAGTCTAGAAGGGAGAGAAAACACAGCAGCCCAATAAATATATAAAGACGAAAGAACAGACCTGACCAGCTGCAATTTACCCGCAAAAGATAAAGTATTATTCTTCCAATCTCCAATCCGACTATCCATACAATCCAGCAACCTCTTACAATCCCGGTAATTTAACCTCGTGGATATAAGAGGAACCCCCAAGTATTTAACCGGGAGCCTTCCTTCAACAAAGGGCATAATATTCAAAATACCACCTTTAACACGGTCCGGGACATTACAGAAAAACGCGGTACTTTTCGGAACACTCGGAGTAAGCCCGGACATATCTTTGAAATCATTCAGAGCCCCCATAATAATTTTAGCAGAATTCACATCACCACGAGCAAACAGGAACAAATCATCCGCAAAGCAAATGTTGATAATATTTAACTTTTCACAACATCGATGAAAACGGAATGATCCATCAATACGAACCTTTCGATGCAGAATCAACGTGAGAGCTTGCATAACCAGCGTGAAAATATAAGGGGACATCGGATCACCCTGTCTCAGACCTCTTTTACCACTAAAGAACCCGTGTAAATTCCCATTAACTGCTATCGAAAAAGAAGAAGTGGTTATGCACTCCATTATCCACTGAATCATCTTATCGTGGAAACCATACCCAAAAAGAATATCACGTATGAAGTCCCAACTGACCGTATCATAGGCTTTCTGGATATCAACTTTAAAAGCACATCTAGGCGGACCTGTATTAGTGTGGTAATTATGCATTAATTCTTGGGTCAAAAGGATATTATCAGAAATCCTACGCCCAGGCACAAACGCTGACTGATTAATATCAATTAACGACTCCAACCCCTTCATCATACGAACCGAGATAATCTTGGTAATGCATTTATATAAAGTGTTGCAGCACGAGATGGGACGAAAATCATTCGGAGTCACAATATTAGTCACTTTAGGAATAAGGGCAATAATGGTGTGGTTTACCTGTTTAAGGAGACTTCCTCTGCTGAAAAATTCACGAACCGCCAAACACACATCTTTCCCAACAATATCCCAAGAACTCTTGAAAAAGGCCGAGGAAAAACCATCAGGTCCCGGCGCTTTGGAATTCTCAATAGAGAAAACCGCATCCTTGATTTCCAAATCGGAGATAGGTCTAATCATAAACTCCGCCTGGGAGGCCGAGAGTTTAGTAGTAAACATCTGATTATCCAGTTTCCTCAATGGTTTCAAATCAGAGCCAAAGATGTTCGTAAAATGATTAACAAACACCGAAGGAACATCCAACCCCTCAAATAAACGGCCCTGAGCATCACTTATAATATCAATGCGACCCCTATGGTTTCGCATTTTCAAAGAATTGTGAAAGTATGCAGTATTAGAGTCACCAAGCTTTAACCAATCAACTTTAGCCTTTTGTTTAAGGAATTCTTCCTCATCCTTAGCCGCCTCATGATAAGCCTTAAGATAATTACTCTGTTCCCGAATCAACTCCAAATTAGTAGGGTCAGTGTCAAGGCGGGTTTGACAAGCATCCAGACGGGTTCTTAGGTCAGTAACTTTCTTATGGAGATTGCCTTGCCGGTACAGCAAAGAACGAATAGGGTGTTTTAAGTTCTGGAGTTTCTTTACCACGCGAAACATGTGATACCCGTTCACCTCAATATTCCAGCCTTTAGCAATAATATCATGATAACCCGGTTTTTCAATCAAGAAATTAGGGAATTTAAACGGTTTAGGCTTACCTTTAATAAGAGAGGGGAATTTCAATAGACATGGAGAGTGGTCTGAAATCCGGTACGGAAGGAACACCGCCGAAGAATCATTAAAAATCTCCAAGAATTTAGAGTTTCCCATCACCCTATCAAGCTTTTTAAAATGGCCCATACCCGTTTTCGGTTTATTGCTCCAAGTGTATTTGAGTCCGACCCCCTTTATATCCTCAACTTCAATGTTGTTAACACAATCACGAAAATCAATCATTCCAGTAGAAATTTTGGAAGAACCATGCAAGCTGTCTTCCAAACTAAGAGCACAATTAAAATCACCAAGTAAAGCCCAAGGTTTATCACGAGTGAGTTGTTTATGAACAAGAAGATTACGCCATAACTCCCTTCTTTTCAAATAACAATTCTCAGCATACACGAAAGAACCATACATCACCTTGCAATCAAGCTTAAACTTTAACTGAACGTGAAGAACCTGATTCGAATAATCAATAACCATAAGATCAACCAAATCCGTATTCCACCCCACAATAATCCGAGTACCTTTATCACAAACACTACCATTGCTGGTCCAATCCCAATTATTACAGATCTTCTTACAAACATCAAAAACCGCGTTTAATTTGACGTGAGACTCAAGAATAGCGCAAACCTGAATATTATTATCTTGTATTACCTTACGAACCTCTTTTTGTTTAAGAGGGCGGTTCAACCCTCTTATATTCCAAGTGGCGATGGTACCCATTAAACACCCAATTCACTGGGTGTGCTTGCACCCTCAGAAAAAATATCCGCTTTCATAGCTTTAGCCACATCCGTAACCAACTCCTCCACATCATCATCATCTTCATCACTTTCCGACTCGTCCGCCAACTTACCAAACCTGTTACTGGTTTGGACAGTATGATTTTCCTTTAACTGGACCCCCTTAGCCATGGAAGTTGTAGGTTTACCCACAGGATAATTATTGTCTTGTTCTTGAGCGGATGGTTTATTTCTAGTTTGTGGCACAGCAGGTTTAACCACCGGTCGGTAGACAAGATTATTTTTCTTGTTTTGCGTATTAACTTTTTTCTTTCCCTTCACCCTCTGGAAACCATCATCATTAGTGACTTTCGTTTGTTCGTCATTTAACTTTCTATCGTGAACTTGTTTCGGGCACTGGGCGTTCGAATGGCCAAACACCTCACATAAAGAACATCTGGGGGGCTCCCAATCATATTCAACTTTAATCTCCGAGATCTTATTTGTCTCCCCCCACGTATCCGGAACAGCAACAACAAGCTTCCTTTTAATCTCCTGATTTGCATGGAGCTCAACCTGTACTCTAGCAAAACTACTTCTTCCCCACGATTCCTTACACATATTAGCAGTATAAGAGTCCATACTTATCGGATCCCCAATTCTTGACGCGAGCATACTTAGACCCTCCTCAGTAAAGGCACCCAGGGGAATGTTTTGTAATTTGACCCAAACCGGAACAGACCGTACATCCTCCTTCTCCAAATCTGACTCCATAGTCCAAATTTGGAGAATAATGGGAACATTCCTAATCATCCAAGGACCATCCTCAATCAACTTCATCATCCCAGCTTCCGTATGGAACTTGAAAAAGAAAAACCCTTTCGCATTCATCATTAGTCTCGTAAGCCCATATTTGTTCCAATTTTTCTTAGCAAAATCCTCAACAACCGGAAAAGGGAGTCTATTACCCAAAAAATAGCCAAACAAAGTATTATTAAACCTCTCTTTAACTTTCTTGACAGAATCAACCGGTATAACCACATCAACTCCATCCATCGTTGATTCAACATTTACTTTTCTTAAAGTTGCCTTCGATGTTTTGTTTTCAAGTTGAACAACACTCATGTAGGAAGGCTTTGAATTTTCCATATGTTTTTCCTTCCCTACATCCCTCTGAATATTAGACGATTCAGCTCCAACCACCTTATTTTCGTTCGGAACAAAAGCTGAACAACCCTTATCTTGTTGACTCTTTAGCGAACCTGATCCAATACCCTTGTTATCGCTCAAGCAACCACTATCTTTGTTCCCCACGGCTGAACAACCACCAACATTATGGATAACGTCATTTAACGGAGCAGTGAATGTAGTGTTTGCAGCAAACGAACCAAAAGAACCCGTAACATTAGGGTTTCCCGAAGAACCAGTTTTCAGAACCCCCCTACGAGGGGGAGCCCCATCAATGTTCGTTACCCGATTCGCTGGAAACCCATGTATAACCTGATCAACAGAACCAATGCCACCCTTATTCTCCATGCAACCCCAATAAAAATCCAGCCAAGATACCCCAAAATCAATATCAAGATCAAGATCAATAAATAAGGAAACACGAATCAGCCAAGATCAAACCAAATCAAGAACAATATCTCACTCACAATAAACCAAATCAGCCAAGAACAAGATCAAAAACAAGATTCGGCCAAACCAAGATCAAGATCAAGATCAAGCACAAGGTCCGCCAATAACAAGATCAAGATCAAGATCAAGAGCAAGATTCAGCCAAGAACAAGATCTCACGTAACAGCCAAGAACGAAGAAACCAAGAACAAGATCAAGAACCAATAACAAGAACCTTAATCCAGCCGAATCCAAGAACCCCAAGTCAGCCGAATCCAAGGAACCAAGAGGAGAATGGAACCTTAATCCAAATCTGCCCAAAGATCCAAGATCTAACAACCCCAAGAACGAACAAGATCAAGAAACAAGAAACAACCCTAACCTTGAAAACCACAAGATCCTTAATCAATTAATAGGGTGTTATCGATCTAACTAAACTATAACAATAGCCGTGATCAATAACAAACCTACTAAGCAATCAGAACCAAGGATTGGAACAAGATTAGAGCAACAAAAAAAACCCAAGGAAAGCCAAAAACCCTATGCGGCCGATCGCATAGGGTTAGACACCAAAATCGCCTTCCAAGAGAGAGAACCTAGGTTTACACCCCTTATCAATTGCGTGTTCGCGAAAGCTTCATTCATGTTCAGTTCATATAAATTGTCATTCCTTGGTGCGATCATCATAATCATGTCTGGTGAAATTACAAATTCAGTTTTGGGGATGAAACAGTGTGAATCATTAAATCCCACCTTATAACCCTTATCACACATCTGGGATATGCTTAATAGGTTATATTGTAATCCCTCTACATAGAAAACATTGTCAAATGACACCTTGCAATTGGTTAGAATCCCTTTTCCAACTATTTTACCACCATTCTCATCACTACCAAAAGCTACTGGACCCTCAAATTCCTCTTCATAATTAACAAGTGACCTTTTGTCACAAGTCATGTGCCTAGAACATCCACTATCCATGTACCATACTTCATTCAGTGAAGTGGAATGTTCCTGCACAAATCAAAGAGAAAGATTAGTTGGATGGTGAAGTGCAAGCTGAATCAACTTCCAAATCATCATTTTCATTAACAATAGATGCATTGGATGTGAAAGTGATAGGCTTGGGATATTCATAAACAGTTTCACAAGCATTAGATTCATCAGTTTCATAGCCACTTTCAATTGGGTTTGGAGTCTTCACAAAAGGAATTATGCTTTTGCATTCTTGTACCACATAATCCTTTTCACAAGTAAAATCTCTCACATCAAATCTCTTTGTTTATAGAACTTCACCTCTTGGTTTCCACAGAAATCCATGAGGTTCAAACCCATTTTTCATTAGGAACTTCTCATCACCATTCAATTCTTTTGGTTTCTTTCCAGAGAAAACATCTCTATTCCCTTTATTCACATTGTTTGGTGATTTTTGAGAATCATCAGATTTGACTGATCTTGAGTCTTGGTTGGGAACAATTCTTAATGGTTGTGTGTTTCTTTTCACAACAGTTTCATTTTTTATAGGAGGAATGTTTCTTTTGACTTGATCAGTCACATTCTTCTTTGGTTTTACAACACCCTTTCCAGCTTTCTTCAAACATTCATCAGCTTTTGGTTCAACCTTGTTCTCATTCTTATGTTCACATACCTTTCCTTTTCCCAGATATTCATCATACTTCTGTTTGTAAAAAACAAAATCTTGTCCAAATTTTGTTTCATCTGGAACATGGAATGGTTTGAAAGTGAACCTCTCATGACAAGAATCAGTGTGGTGACCATATTCATCACACTTTTTATACCACGCCTTTCCTTTTAAACTTTCATGAACATTTCCCTTTTTGAATCTCTCACTTGGTCTAGGTGGATCAATTCCAATTGTTTTCTTTCTCTTGAGACCATCAAAATCAATTGAGAAAGGCACAAATTCTTCAATATTTATGTCCTTTCTTTCAATCTTGCTTTTCTTTTTTTCTTTATGGTCATAGGCTCTTCATCAAAGTTTCCCTTATGTCTTGATTGTCTTATCTCGTATTCTCTTTGATGTAGCTGACTTGGCTCTGTTAGTTGTTGCCTTCAAAGCGTCTTTCTTGATATCTTGGGGAGTGATCATGCTATCAATTTCTTCCAAGGAGAACTTACTAGCAGACTTCTGAGACTTCTTGGCGCCTACAGAGGTTAAGTTAACATATAAGTATTCCATCTAATTCTATTTACTTTCAAAATTGTTATATAAAAACTTACTTGACATGTCGGAATCTGAGGAAATCTCACAAAAAGCTTCGACAAATCGGGCTTGAAAAGTTCTAACTTCGGTATCCAGTGCAAGGAACCGATTTGTTTTCTCTTCTATACCAGGTAACTTAGCCAATGAAGCAAAATTCTCAACTGCAATTAAAAAGAAGACGCAAAGTTAGATTAATCATCAAGAATCCTATCGTTACTAAGGATCCAGGATCCTACCCTTTCTAACCCACTTTGAAGGATGGTTAGCCCCACCGGGTATGGAATCACGTCTCACGAAGAAGAATTGATTTCTCTAAAAGGAATCATTCAAAGTAACCTTTAGAAGCGGATGGGGTTGTCGAGGCTTGGATTTGAAATGGAATCGGGTTGGACCATGGGTAGTGAGGGTGTACAGATAGGATAACTCTGGAAGGCCGAAATCAATTTTTTTCATCTTCAATAATCCTTTTGATGGTTCCCAACATTCTCCAAAGCATCGGCACAGCCTGGATGTAGGATATGCTTGTGGAATCGAAGAAGCTTTGTGTGAAGGAAGGGAAAGGATAACTGTAGCCGATAAGGAAAAGGCAAGCCGGAAAACACACCCATGTTCTTGAGTATACGTCGCAACGAATGCTGGATTCGTACGGTCAGAATAGGGTTTTTGGCGGAAACAAAGGATGAAACTCATCGACTTCTGGATCCGTGAGTTTGCATATTTCAATAAAGGGGTTGGCTATGAGGTTTTGTGGCTCCATATCCGACAACTCAGAGTCATCGGAAGATTGCTCGAAAGGATTAGAAGGAGGTAAAGAAGATGAAGTGATAGACATTAATATCAAAGAAAAAAGAGAAACGAAAGAAAGGATACTTGCTGTGTCGCTTGAATATGTGATTATAAAAGAGATATAGGACAACATATATAGGCGGTTATGGTTATATCAAGGCCTAAATGTAAATATTTCTGGCAAACCGTCCCATTATCCAGTTTTCGCAGAAGATTCAAATTTCAAAATGCCAGCTGTAAAGCATAAACACCCGGATAATTGTTGGGACTGATATTTTCTCTGCTGAGGATATATTATCCTTGAAGATGTGTCTGGATCAGTTATCCTCCCGAAGAGTTCCAGAGCCGTGTCCAGGACCAAGGATCCTCAGAGGTTGGTATTATTAACAATTGTTTCACGTGTGTAGGTTATTATTCAACAGAAGTAACGACTTTGTGACCTGGTCTACCATATATTTCGCTATTGGAAGCTCCCAGCACGTGGTCAATGAATGTTGGAGGAGTTGTGGAATAGTGGCGGGTAATTAGGACTAGTTGTTATATGTATTTTCTTTATAAACATAGAGATATGATCGATTAGGAACACACTTGTACTCTCACACACTAGAGCAGAATCAATAACTCTCTTTATACACTAGCTTACTTTGTAACATCGATCACGATCTCCAAACAATTGTAAACATTTTGTTCTAATAAATTTATGATCGACGAAATGTCATCACCCGGTGTTTTTTTCCTTTAATCTGATCAAGATTAAAGGGTTTTTCCTCGCAAAAAAATCACCGTGTTCATCTCAATTTCGTTCATATATTCATCTTTATCAATTTAGCACTAAACCTTACATAACAGATTTGGATACATTATCCTTAGCAGATTTTTATCCAAAACAAAACCTGAGAACAACAATTGCATGCAACCACATACTCAGCTACACATGTAAATAGCGATACAATCGTCTTCTTCTTTTTTTTTTTTGGGTAAAGGGTTCTACCCGGTTAAATTCATTCCACACAACCAACAAAGAACAAGTAATATGACAAAGTGCCATATTAGTTCTCATGTATGACATGCCATACAAGAGTAAACAAAACCAAAACCACCAAACAATGGTAAACACTGCTAAAGCCTACACAAGAACCAAAAAAACAAACATAACAAAAACAAATCAACCATTATCATCAATTTGGTGTGAAACTCCTCTCGGAAAGTGCCAATCTTCAAGAACCTGATTGACCCGTTCAGAATTCTTGAACTTTAGAGTCATTAGCTTTAGGCGAGTACCCTTAATGATTTCATCAGCAACAATCTTTGGAGTCTTCAAAGAGTTCCTGAAAAGCCTGTTATTTCGTTCTTCCAAATTACGTAAACCGAAGCCCCAAGTAACAGCCGATTAATAACATTATAAATAGAGTTGGACATTCCAAATTGAGACACATATTGAAGAATATTCGCCCAACCATTCATGCATCCCTGAAACTTACCTTTCATTTTGATAATACTCCAAAACTCAGCAGAGAACTTACACTCAAAGAAGAGATGATTACAAGAATCCGGCTCTCCAGTACATAAAAGGCAGCAATACAGGTTATGATTTGGATACCCACCAATATTCCACCCCATTATACGATTCTGCGTGCTCAACCTATCATGAAGCACAATCCACAACATAAAGGAGTGTTTTGGAACACATTGAGAGAACCAAACAACATGCATCCAAGAAACCTTATCAGCCGGTATTCAAAGAAGTTGCCATATTCCTGAAGCCGAGAAATTCATTGAAGTCCCATTCTCATCCATTACCACGATCTTGTCCCTCTTTTCCGGATAAATACTCACCCCTTTAAGTTCGAAAGAATTGGGAATCTCGAAATCCAATCAGGCGGCCATCCCTAGTTATTATGAAGAACAACATCACTGACACAGGTTTCTAAAGTCAACCCAGCCCCATGTATAGCTCTCGGGTTAATATAATCACTTAAAGGACATAAATCATCCCATTTATCATACCAAACTGAAGTAGATCTCCCATTACCGATTTCATGCCATATAAAATGTCTAATATGGGGACGAAACTGAAGAATTTTCCTCCACCCCCAAGTACAAGAGTTAGGAATATGCAAGCTCCAAAAATTTCGCCCCCTCATTTTATACTCATGCATCCATTTAACCCACAACGACTTACGATCATTGATTAAACTCCAAATATGATAAACCAGAAGAGAGTTATTGACATCCCGGATACGCCGGATACCCAAACCACCTTCACTTTTCGGCTGACAAACAACATCCCAAGAAACTTTATGCTTTCCCTTTTTGTGTCCAAAGTCCCAAAGGAAATTTTTAATCCGTTTTTCAAGATCAGCAATAAGTCTAGAAGGAAGAGAGAAAACAGCAGACCAGTAAATATATAAGGACGACAGAACAGACCTGACCAGCTGAAGTTTACCCGCAAAAGATAAAGTTTTATTCTTCCAATCTCCAATCCGATTATCCATACGATCCAGCAACCTCTTACAATCACGGTAATTTAGCCTCGTAGAAATAAGAGGAACTCCCAAGTATTTAACCGGGAGCCTACCTTCAACGAAGGGCATTATATTCAAAATCCCACTTTTAACGCGATCCGAAACATTACAGAAAAACATTTTCATTAAATCATCCTTTTCCAAATCATTTTCATTAAAATCATCTTCAGAAACTTGCACACCAATTGACTTTTCATCTTTCTCATCTTCTTTCAAAACAAATTCTCCTTGTTCATCAACAATAACTTTTTCATAATGTTCAATGAAATCTTCCTTATCTTTGAACACGTCTCTGAATTGGTTGAGATAAGCCTCCCTTTTCTCCTTATCAACTTTAAGAGAATAGCTACTGTTGAAAGGTGGTGGAACAACTTTGTATTTATATTATTCTTTTCTTTCACTTTGTTCAAAATACCACATATTTTACCGGTGGTTACAAGATTCTTAAGAAACTCAACTTCAACTTGTAGTGTGGTGTTTCTCACCTTTTCTTCTACAAACATTTTCTTCAGTCCTTTTATCTCAGTCACATACCTTGACTGAGTCCTGTAGCTGTTCATGCAATCCTCTTCAAGACTTTTGATCTTTTATTCATAAGTAACATCACTAGATTGAAACACATTTATCATGCTCTTTTTTCTAAAGCATTCACTCTCCAAATTTCCTACTTTCAAATTCAATGCATCAATTGTTTCAAGTAATTCAATTGTGATGTTTGGATGTACCTGAGAAGAAGAAGATCCAGCTTCATTTTCAACTTTTGCCATGAATGCAACATTGACATTGGTTATGTCTTCTGCATGATCACTCCAATCAAAACCACCTTCTTGTTGAGCAGCAAGTGCTACATTGCTTTGGTTTCGATGCTGGTTTTGGTTGTTTTTGTTGTTGTTTGGGACATGTGGAGGGTTTTGGTTAGTGTTTCTCTGGGAGTTCTAGTTCTGAGGTACTATCTGTTGATTGTTCATTTGAGGTTGCTGGTAGTTGTTAAAGTTGGGATTGTTGAAGTTATTGTAGTTGGTGTTTCTAGGCTGTTTCTATTGCACCTGGTTCTTATTTCTTGGTTGCTGGTTCTGATACTTATTCCCTTGAAAGTTTCTTGGCTGATTACACTCTCTAGCAAAATGCCCATGTTGTTGGCAGTTATAACAAATGGCTTTTGACTTATCAAATCCAATTCTTTCATTAGGCCCTGATAGAAGAGATATACCAGTCCTATTAACAACTATATTCTTTGCTACAAAAGCACTGTAGGAGTCTGTGAACATTGAAAACAATGCATGAGTTTCACTTCCTTAACCACCATTTCCTCCAGCATAAGGCAAAATGTCCACTAGCTATGGAGGCTGAATCATTATCATCAAGTTGGACATCGACCCTTGATTGGCTTCCTTGGCTACTTGAACTACCACCAACAAATGCCTTTGGTACATCTCCACCATGTTCAATGATAGGTATTTGTTGTTGGTTTTTGGTAGTTATGTTTCTCATAGGAGCAATGAGAGCATTTGTATTTGACACTTAGAAACATGGTCTTTCTTCTTTTATCATCTCATTTTCTAGCATTTGTATCATCTATGAGTTGGACATCGACCTTTGATTGGCTTCCTTGGCTACTTGAACTACCACCAACAAATGCCTTTGGTGCATCTCCACCATGTTCAATGATAGGTATTTGTTGTTGGTTTTTGGTAGTTATGTTTCCCATTGGAGCAATGAGAGCATTTGTATTTGTCACTTGGAAACATGGTCTTTCTTCTTTTATCATCTCATTTTCTATCATTTCTATTTCAGCAGCTTGGAGAAAACATATTACATCATCAAGCTTGAGTTCTTCAAAATTCGGTTTTTGAATGATGAACTTACTTGCTGTATACCATTCTTTTGGAAATGATGACAACAGTTTTGAGTTCAAGTTGGAATCAGTCATCACATAGTCTGTTGTCTAAGTTCATTCACAATGGCCAAATATCTTTCAAGAATTGATTTCAGCATTTCACCTTCTTTGTATTTGAATCTATCAAGCTGCTGCTGGAGTCTTGCCTTTTTTTATTTTCTTCAACTCAGAATTTCCTTCAAACATTTCAAGAATTGCATCATACATAGCCTTGGCAGTGGTATGTTGTGCAACCTTGGTCAGAATTTCCTAAGACAGACCCAATTTGATCATTGCAAGAGCTCGATCGTCCACCTTCCTCATCCTATTACCAACGGCTTGGTTTACATTTGCTCCTGTTTCTGGTACATATGGTCCATTTTTTTGGAATTCCACATGTCCACGTCATTATAACAAATTGCAACTTCGAACAAAACTTTCCACTTCACATAATTTTCCTGTCCATAGAGCCTAGGAATTTTGTTAGTGGAGACCTCCTGCTCTTCGTAACCAGACATTCTTGTAAAATAGTTTAAAGCAAACACGAAGACTTAAAAGAAATTTCGACTTAAAACTTTAATTTAAACTTTTCTTAAAATTATCGGATCTGAGGTATGATTCTCAGATCTGATGAATCTATTTCGAATAAAGTAAGATTAAGAATAACAATAAACAAGTTCTAGGGAATAAGAAACGTTTAAACCGTAAAATAAGGCAGGTCTGAGTAAGGAAGAGCAGAGCTGCGGACATCACTCTCCAATGAAACAGTGCTCAGCTGACGTCACCCTTAATCCTCAAATCAAACATATTCAATCAATAATCAGCAACGTATTCTTCACCAAGGTAGTCGAGCTCAGCTCTGATACCAGTTGTCAGTCCCGATTGATCACTCAATCCATCTTTGCCATAACCCACACTTAGAATGCTGACAAGAAGGTTAACGACGTGACTATATTGGAGAAGAATAATTGTATATTAAAGGCGGAATCAATAATACACTAGTTGTTGCTTGAAGGACACAATAAAGACACACACACACAGATTCACTCAAAAGATTTCCATATATAGTAAGTCGATTACAAAAATGAAATCATTAGGGTTCTATAAAAAGAATGATATGATTCTAGGCAGAATATCTGTAAGAATATGTCAGCCGTCAAATCGTTGTCAATCAATTCAGGTGTTTGTGTTGCATCCGTTAGGTGGTGTGCCCTAGATCATTCTATTTATAGGCCTGCCACCTGACAACTGTCATTCCTTCTAGAAACCCTAATCGTTAATACATATTCAGAAATCATAATACAAAATATACTAAGTGTAAAACAGGTCTTCGGGTAGACTTTGTGTCTTTTATCCTCTTCGAGTAGACCTGGTAACCTTGAAATGTGCTGGTGAACAGTTCTCCGGGTAGACTTTACTTGGAGTATTTACCTATGAAAATACTCACCTAGCAGACTTCAATATTCCCGATCATAGAAAAATTTGCTTGGTATGATCCTACGAGCAAACTATTCTTCATGAATCCCTTCAACCCTTTGTTAAATAATATTTATTAAGCAAACTAAAGTGTGCTGGTAACACTGTTTGACTTGTGCTGGTAACACTATAGCTTGCTCGGAGTTGAAACTTGCTAGAGAAAGTCCTTAGAATATTTCTTGAATGACTTTCCTCAAGCATTCTTGGATTTCTGTCTATTAATCAAACCTTGCTAGATCTTCCAAATTACTTGGCTTCCATAGCTTGGTTTTTCCAAAAGTTTGCTAGTAAGAAAACTATGCTTGACCTGAAGGACACCTTTCTAGACGAAGTGAATGCTGCTCGGATTAACACTAAGGAATACTTCAAGAAGATAACTTTTCCCGGAAGGCAAAATACCTTGCTAGGCTTAAGTAAAAGCTTTCTCGGATGTCCAAGTGTGCCCGATGTCCATACTTAGCCATATTCAGGGAGGTTGAGAATATTCCAATCTTCCTTAAGTCCATTTTCTCAACTCAACATTGGATCCTCTTGTCATCCTCTAGTCTTATGAACCTGAGTACCTTGTTTCTAACCTCATATAAAGTCCTACAAGGAGTCATCACAAGATCGTCATAAAACGGGGAGCCCCTATGTAGCCCCATATTGAATGATTCCACAGCCGTAGCCATATCATGATTAGGGATCTCTAGGGCCTCCCTACCAAACCTTGTTACAAAACCCATTAGGGATTCATCATAAGGCTGGACAACTCTGTATAAGTCACTAGTTAACTTTTCAAATTTCCTGCTACAAGAAAACTGGTTGTTGAACAAGTTAACTAAATGTGAGGGGGTCTGAAATAGTTTGGGGATCTCAGCATCACAAATAGGTGTAGCAAATCTGGATAACTTGTGGTTTCCTTCTGGTATTTCAGGGATCGGTCGAACCACCCCTGGTACGCTGGATATCATATCCTTAAGCTTCTGCAGTTCCTTAGTCATAGCCTGGTTGATACCTGCATCCTACATGGAACCAAGATTAGTGTCTAAAGATATGTGATTATAGGTGTTACCTCTTTGTTGAGTGAACATTGGCATCCCATAAGAATAGCCGAGGTAAGAAGCGTCTGCCACAGCAGTTAGTCCACTGGAGGCAATAGTCTGCATGGGGATAATGTCTCCTTCATGGACCTCTGAGGATCTTTGATGTTGAAATCCTGAGGATCCTTGATTCGGGAGGAAGGATCGTTGAGGCTTGGGGAAGGATCCTTGATGATACAACCCAGAGGATCCTGGCTGAGCATTGATGATCCTTGCTGGGAGAGAGAGGATCCTTGAGCTTGTAGACCCATGAACCCTAGATTAAGGATAGTTGATCCTTGTTAGAAAATTGAGGATTCCTGAGCTTGTTGACCCATGTACCCCTGGTGAAGGATATATGATCCTTACTCATGGATCCCAGTTGAAGGATTGATGATCCTTGCACAAATTGAGCCAAGGATCCTGGAATGGTAAAATCCAGCATCCTAGGCATTAGAGGAGTCTGATCCTCTGTTGGCCTCTTAGTCCTCTTGAGATCTTCTATCTCCCGAAGGATCCTCTGGTTAGTCTTGCTTTTTTTCTCCGTGTATGCTTTAACCTGCGAAAACATAGCTGAAACATCATTGTTAGAGTTAACCACCGAAGTGGCAACAGTGGTTTTTGAGCTCTGGAAGACTGGAGTTTGAGTCATGTTTCTAGCAGCAGTAGTCCTTGGTGCTTCCGCAAGTGGAGGAGGCATTGGCAATGAAGATCTTGATGAGAGAGAAACCGAAGATGGCGTGGTGGTTGAAGTAGAGGTTTGTTGGGAGGCCATTGAAAGTGATACGGGTAGAAAAGGTTGAAAACTGATAGGAAGTAATATGGATTATAGCACCAATTACCCCACGGTGGGCGCCAAATTATTTTGGACAAAAATATACTAAGGATAATGTAACCAAATTCATGAATGTGGGAATTGGTGTTTGTGATTGAAAATGTAATATCTTGATGAACACAGAGATTTATACGAAGACAAGCCCTTGATCTTTAGAGGATCGTCGGCATATAAACCTCGGGTGATAACAAATCGTTTATCACCAATTATATTAATCAAAAAAGGGTGTTATAAGGGTTGGAAGCAATGATAAGCGAATACAATGAATCTAAGTGTGTGTGTGTGTGTACAGAGAAATGTCGTGTATGCTAAAGTGTTATGTTTGTGTCTAAACCTAGCTGATCAAGCTTCTATTTATACATGAAATATAATATGTAGATATCCTATTTTTTAGCCTCTAATCAAGCCATTCCTTCATTGTAGCCGTTTCATGCATTGAACACGTTGTTTAATGACTTTGATTGTGAAAATATATGTTGGGACTTGATCACTAGCTGTTGTACCTGCATTTATATTAATATAACAAAGAGAACAATCATTAGTAAGTAATAAGTACTGAGGATCCTTGATCCTGACATGATCTGGAAAACATGCTAAGGATACCTGATCCAGAAAATATATGACAGGATAACGTATCCACAGTGTCAAATTTATGTGCACTAACATGTATAAGTTCAAGTAGTTCATTAACCAATCAAATTATGAATTTCCTAAGTGTCTAACTAACAAAGTTTCCTATTATAATAACTTTAAAATTTTGATAATTCTATCTAATTCAATCTTCCCACTTTGATTAAGTACAATTCTTAGTTTAATTCATTCAATTAGTTTGATAGGGTTTCATGCAACCTAAGTGTTCTATCCAATTTTGTTCTTTCAATTTGCCATTCAACAAGGTTTCCTTATTTAGTAAGTTGTTTGCTAGTTCCATCAATGTGTTAACTAGTCCATCTTTTTAATCATGCATCCTATCTTAATTCAGGTATGCAATTTATCACATGTCAAACACATTCATGCCAAGTATCCATATCAAAATTAAAAATTCAATTTTTCTTAAATTAAAGTTTCCTTAATTAGCAACTTTAACAATCTCTGTTAATTTGCAAGTACCAACTATTGATTCAAGCATATATCCTATCTTATTTTCAATTAGATTATTCCATGTCATTTCTTAATTCAACAATCCATCCAAAATCCCTAATTAATTCAAAACCCCAAAATCCCCAAATTTCAATTATGAACAAACTCTTGTTTTGTTTATCTCTAACAACAATTTCTCAATAATTCAAGTCCATATTAACAAGCTAATGATCAACACTCAATCCAAATCCATTCTAATATCAAATCCTAAAATCAAGTTCATTCAAGTTTATAACAAATTATCAAGAAATCCAACAATGCTTATAATCAAGCTTAGCAATCAATGTATGATCTTTAAGATAAATGTATGCATGTGTAAGTGGGTATAATCCTTTACCAACACATACATACATACATACATACATACATACATACATACATACATACATACATACATACATACATACATACATACATACATACACACATACCAACATCCATAATTTCAAACTTTCAAGCTCAATCTCAACTCAAGAACACCTAATCAAACATAGTTAACCCAAGAAATCAACTCATAAACAAAACTTACTTGGGTTCATGAAGATATAAAGATAAGATTAAGAGTGTAGTGGGTGTGATTTTGATGATCCTTCCTCCTAATTCTTCTTCCTAGAAACCTAATCCACCATGATCATGATCTAACTTGAATGTGTGTGTCGTGATTTGAATGTGAGTATGTGATGGTGTGTTTGTGATGTGTGTTTGGGCATATATATATAGGGTGAGGAGATCATGGTTTTACAAGTAAAACCATGGGTGGCCATTGGTTTTAAAAAATGAAACAACGGGATAAATCAATGGGTGGTGGCACATGGGTTTGGGTTAGTAAGTAGGTGTTTAAACAATAATCTTAAGTTTCCGTTTTGACGTCTAACGAATTTTAGATAATCAAACGAATCATTTTTCTAATAATTTTTGTCAGACTTTGAACGCAATTGGATTCTAGGTAATACAAGCCTAAGAAACTAATTTTTGGAAATAGTTGACGTTGGGTCCTTACCAGATCGTCCACCGACACTCGGTTTACTTATTTTGCATGTTTTGCCATCCGAGCCTTCTAAAATTAAGTTTATACATTGTCTCGACTACTTTAATATGTATTTTAATTTTTCGAGGCCATTTAGACACGTTTGGGATTTTATCCGTTTCTAAGTCGTCACCCGAGGTCATTTTGCGTAGTGTTTGCTACGCGACAAAATTGGACTTTTTCAAGCTTAATAAAATATATCTCAAATATTTTTGGAGTTTTTGGACTAAAATAATATCACCTATTTATTATATTATTTTATTTACGTAAACACAATTATATTAGTTGCGGTTTAAGCTAATTTTTAGCCGGGTGTAACAGTTGATCCCAATTCCCTTTGAAATCCAGTATACAAGCACGAAGTAGATCTTCTAAGGTTTGTATTGTTCGTTCGGATTGACCATCTGTTTAGGGGTGGTAAGCGGTAATCAGGTCTATTCGGGTTCCCAAGGCTTCTTGTACAGCTTGCCAAAAACATGAAGTAAAGTGACTACTAGGTCTGAGATAATCGAAATCGGTACTACGTGTCGGGATATAATTTCGTCAATGTAATTTGAGCGATCTTTTCGTTAGTGTGGTTGTTACGGATCGGAATGAAGTGTGCGGATTTGGTTAATCGGTCTACTACCCAAATGGCATTTTTTCCTCGGGAGGTTTTGGGAAGGTGTGTCATGAAATCCAGGGTGATTTGTTCCCATTTTGCGTAGTGTTTGCTACGCGACAAAATTGGACTTTTTCAAACTTAATAAAATATATCTCAAATATTTTTAGAGTTTTTGGACTAAAATAATATCACCTATTTATTATATTACTTTATTTACGTAAACACAATTATATTAGTTGCGATTTAAGCTAATTTTTAGCCGGGTGTCACAGTTGATCCCAGTTCCCTCCTAAGGTTTGTATTGTTCGTTCGGATTGACCATCTGTTTGGGGGTGGTAAGCGGTAATCAGGTCTATTCGGGTTCCCAAGGCTTCTTGTACGGCTTGCCAAAAACGTGAAGTAAAGTGACTGTCTAGGTCTGAGATAATCGAAATCGGTACTACGTGTCGGGATATAATTTCGTCAATGTAAATTTGAGCGATTTTTCGTTAGTGTAGTTGTTACGGATCGGATGAAGTGTGCGGATTTGGTTAATCGGTCTACTATTACCCAAATGGCATTATGTCCTCGGGAGGTTTTGGGAAGGTGTGTCACAAAATCCAGGGTGATTTGTTCCCTATATCGTTTTTCATACCAGGCCACCAGTAAAATTCTTTAATGTCTTTATACATTTTATCGGTATCTGGATGAATAGAATATTTGGACTTGTGCGCTTCATCAAGAATCAATTCTCGAATATCATGAAGAGTCAGAATCCATACTCGATTTTTGAAGTAATATATTTCATCAATTTTTTTTCAAAGTTCTTTTCGTTCCCGTGCAATTCTTCCTTTTCTAATTGATCTTCTTTTAAGGCTTCGTCTTGAGCAACGCGAATTGGTTCGATAAGGCTATTCTGAACAATCATTCCTAGTGCCCTACTCTTAGGGGTTTAATTCGTTCCTTCCGACTTAATGCATCAGCTACTATACTGGCCTTACCCGGATGGTATTTAATTTCACAATTATAGTCATTTAACAGTTCTACCCATCTTCTTTGCCTCATATTCAACTCTTTCTGATCAAATATGTGTTGTAGGCTTTTATTGTCCGTATAAATGGTACATTTGGTGTCGTACAAGTAGTGTCTCCAAATTTTCAATGCAAAAATAACTGCTCCCAATTCCAGATCATGAGTTGCATAGTTCTTCTCATGTACTTTTAATTGGCGGGAGGCATATGTTATCACTTTCTTTCGTTACATCAACACGCATCCTAAACCTTTACGAGATCCGTCACAATAGACTACCAAGTCATCCGTTCCATCTGGAAGACTTAGTATTGGAGCTTCACATAACATTTTTTTTAACGTTTGGAAGGCCATTTGTTGTTCTTCTCCCCAGTCATGCGTTCGATCTTTCTGGGTTAGGAGGGTTAAAGGTTGGGCAATGCTTGAAAAGTTTTCAATAAATTGTCGGTAATACCCGTCTAATCCCAAAAATTGGAGAATTTCTTTTGGTGATTTAGGTACTTACCAATTCTTAATAGCCTCAATTTTACTGGGGTCTACTTGGATTCCTTGTTGATTCACAATGTGTCCTAAAAATTGTACTTCTTGTAACCAGATTTCACATTTGGACAATTTGGCATAAAACTTTTGTTGCCTCAATAATTCCAAGATTACCCGCAGATGTTGTTAGTGTTCCTCTTTACTTTTCGAAAATATCAAGATGTCGTCGATAAACACTATCATGAATTTGTCAAGGTAGGGTTTGCAAACTCGGTTCATGAGATCCATAAATACTGCAGGTGCATTGGTCAATCCAAACGGCATAACCAAAAATTCATAGTGACCGTACAAAGTTCGGTTGTTTTTGGGATATCTTCCTCCTGAATTTTACTTGATGATAACCAGATCTGAGATCGATTTTCGAAAAATACTTTGCTCCCTGAAGTTGATCAAACAAGTCATCGATTTGAGGTAATGGGTATATGTTCTTGATAGTTACTTTATTTAACTCTCGGTAATCAATACACATCCGAAAACTTCCATCTTTCTTTTTCACAAATAACACCGGTACTCCCCATGGTGAATAACTAGGTCGTATAAAGCCCCTATCTAGTAGCTCTTGCAATTGGTTGGACAGTTCTAGCATTTCAGAAGGTGCAAGTCGATAAGGTGCTTTAGCAACGGGAGTTGCTCCTGGTATTAAGTCAATACGGAATTCGACTTATCGGGTTGGTGGTAAACCATGCAACTCATCGGGAAATACCTCTGAATATTTGTGTACCACTGGGATGTTTTTCTAATCGTTTTTCATTGGGGTCCTTAACTGTTACACTTGCCAAGTATAATGTAAAACCTTGGCGCAAATAATTTAGTGCCTTAAGTTGGGATACGAGAGGCAATATAGTACCAGATTTCTCACCTTGAACGATCATTGCCTCATCATTCGTAAGAGGTATCCTAACAGTCTTATCTTTACAAATAATTTCAGCTTTATACTTAGACAGCCAGTCCATGCCGACTATAACAAATAAACTTCCTAATTCCACTGGAAGTAAATCAATAATGAACGGGTGGTCATTTTGGATAAGGGAACAATTTTGGACTATTCGGTTGACTTACCGTTAGCGAGTTCGATAGTGTATGGTTTTGCTAGCTCACTAACTGGCATATTTTCTAAGGGTAAAAAGTTAACACATACGAATCTCCAATCAGCGCCCGTATCAAACAAAACTGAAGCATACTGACCGGAAACTAAGAATGTACATGTTATCATGTTCAGATCATGACGCGCTTCACCCGATCCTATTACAAAAGCGCGCCCCCTAGCTGTGTTGGAAGTTGATGCTTGTGCTTGGTTCTGTCTTCTCACTGTACCCTGATTCAGCTTGGGGCAGTGCTACGATAGTGTTCTGTACTACCACATTCGTAGCAGGTACGGAGGTTCATGGTAGGTGGGGTTTGTTGATTGAGTTGTGGTCAGGTTGGTTGAGGTCGAAGTGGTTGGTTTCCTCATTATTAGTGGTGGTTCTACAATTGGGGGCATAATGTCTAGTCCTTTCACACTTGTGACATATTACCGGTTTGTCGTCACCCACATGATGAAGATTACATCTCCCACACTTCGGTAACGTCCCTTTATATGTTTCTTGTTTCACATTCGAATTAGTCATGGCATAGTTTCGGGTAATCGGACGAGCTCATTTATTTTGACGGTTCCCTTGCGTCCTAGTCCCATAATCAGGTCGTTTTAAACTCGATGTTTCTCCTGGCATCCTTATCACTCCATTCCTCATAAGGTCAAAAGTAACTACACCAGCCTGAGATACGACACTTTCCATTGTTGGGTGAGCTATTGAGTTAACTATACTCCTAACAGCAGGGGCTAATCCCCAAATATGGCGTTCGAAACGTTTAGCTTCCGGAGTAACTAACCACGGTACTAAGCGAGAAAGTTCGTTAAAAGGTTAGTATATCCCACGTGATCTGCACCCTTCATTTCCAAGTTCCACAACTCATGTTCTAACCTTTTAATTTCACTTTTTGGGAAAAAATGTTCTAGTAAAAGGGTTTTGAGTTCGGCCCATGACATACGGTTTATAGCATCTTGTCCTCTTATTTGAACCACTGCATTCCGCCACTTCAAAGCATGATCTAGAAACATATTGGTAAAGAATCTGATTATACGGTTTGGTGGACATTCACTAATGTTAATCACGGACTCGGTCTTTTCAATCCATTTGACCAATCCGTTAGGTCCCTCATTACCTTTGAATTCAGTTGGGTTACACGATTTGAATTGTTTAAACGAATATTCTCGACGTGGGGGTTCTTGGTTATTACGATTGTTACCGGTAATTGGTTGAGCATTAACATTTTAGTTGTGTTGGTAGTCTGGATGGGAGTTGAATTCGTGAAATTACTGGTATTCAAAACGGGTTCAGGGTTCCCAACAACATAATAGTCGGGCGAGTATTGTAATTGTTTGAAACGTTTTCAGGAGTCAACGGGGTAGTAACACCTGGGGCTACATTAGTATCCGGCGGAGGTATATTAGCAGTGGCTGTAGTGGTGCACGAGGTTCATTAACAGTATTGTTGGCACGTATGGCTCCAGTGACTTGTGTTACAGTTATTGGTATCACTACTTGTAGTTGGCGAGCAATCATTGCGGCCACTTTCGTCTCAGATAAAGAGTTAGCTTTCTTCGGGGCCATTCTATAACAATAACTAAATATATAATAATCAATACCGTTTCCCTTATAAAAAGCAAAATATCACGATATTACAAATCACAAACATACAACTATGCCTAAGAACACGTTTGTATTACCCATAATCATTACTATACATATGCATCTCAAAATTTAGCGCATAGGCTTAACCTGGTATAGGCCAGCGCTTGTATATGTGTATCAAAATTTGTCACTAAGTGACATATAGACTTAACCCGATAAGGGCCAGTACTTGTAATAATGCTAAATCGTAAACAGTTTCCAAGTCAGCCTAACATGCCGCTACAAAATGTTGCATGGGATGTCAAAAAGCTATATACAACCAACTATACTACTAGTGTTCTATCCATTCGTGAGTTCGTGGTATAACAACCACACAACAGCAGCCACAAGGGTTGTAATAACCGTCATACAAACTCCCAACAGTATCATCGCCCGATCCTGACGCCAACGGTTGTGCGCATTTGATCTGTGTACGTCCCTCGCTTCTCATTACCACATGTGATCTTGCATGTCGTATTTGTGATGGTTAAGGTTGCTTATTGAGTGTGATTGTTCTAATATCTGATCAGGCACTACACCCAACCTTGCTTAATTGTATAAAAGTGGTGGCTCCGGTATCGGTGTGTGTAGACCCCAGGTGGGAACAGGTATGTCAGTTGCCTGGACACATGATGCCTCTCCTCTATGGTAAGTAGACCATGGAGGGGGAGAGGTGTGCTCAGGTATGTGCACGCTCATGTGGGCAGTCTGACGGTTCCTAACAGTAAGTGGGGGTACTGGTGCATGAAGAACATGTGGAGTAGGGGATCTGGGTGCTCTAATCGGTGAACGATAAGCACTAGTAGCTCCAGCCTCTAGCCTAGGTGATTCTCTACGAGGGTAACTATCACATCGGTAGCCCGACAAATAAGGTTGGTAACTACCACTACGGTGTCTCCCAAGCTCTCACCTATTTCTTCCTCCTCCGATTCCTCTTCTGGTTCCTCTTCTGGGTCCTCTTCATCTTCATACAGTACTGGTACTTTGTCAGATATGCGATCTGTAGCTCTCGACATGTCTCTGCACATGGGTTATAAGAATAATATTTCTCAATAATAATAATAATCATAATAAAATACATGTAGGTATTTATACACATAAGCACATATAACATATAATCGTTTATATATATATATAATATTATATTTTATACACATATGCTGTTGATTTTACCTATTAAATTGTTCAACGACTTCTTCTCAAATTCCCACGTACAAGCAAGTCTGTTATTACGTTCCGGACCATAATAACCCATTTGCCCCTTCGAGTTCATCCCGAGAATCATCGGTATATATTATTTAATATTATTTTATTCCCAGAGCTAATCAAGCCTACGGTTATATTAGGGTATCCTAAGGGACATCCTAATTATTTATAACCAATGGCTGTGATACCAACTTCTGTCACACCTCGACTAGGTAGTTGCGGAAGCGTAATACGAAAATGTAACAGATAAGTCTGGTATCAACCACATTGTTTATAAATAACTTCAACAAACTAATTTACATCATATTACATTGGTTAGTACCGATGATTCTCGGGATGAACTCGAATGGGCAAGTGGGTTATTATGGTCCAGAACGTAATAACGGACTTGCTTGTATGTGGGAATTACATATAAATTATGAGAATTTATATAAATTATAAATTATGACATACCAGTCAGTCCGTTAAACACACAACTGCCGGTTCCGTTAAAACATATATAATTTAAATTTTCAAATAATCATAACTATTTATGTAATTACATTTAAATTATGAGAATTATTGTAAAAATAAAGTAAACTGTAGATTTTTATAAAAATAAATTCAGAATTTTTAAACTTAACTATTTATTTATAAAAATTCATTTTATGTGTTTTAATTAACCTATAAATACCCCGTTTATGCTAAACGATCCCCGAAAAATCTGATGATTTTTCTAAGTGGTCTTAATACCATAACACAATCCCTGTATCATTCCTAAAACCTAATATTTTGAACAAAAACCCTTTTGTGCATTTTCCGGCTGTTAAAACTCGATAAAAACGCAAATGCACAACCTATACTTAGACATCTCCAAATGATCCCAAATTTTGCCAGTGATCTTACCATAAATTTCTATGTCCCAAACAAAATTTCATAATTTTTCATGATGTTTAACTATTTTTCTCAAATATACGCTAATAAACGGTAATAAATTCGCCAAATATTCTCTGTTTATCTAAAATATACCAAATTGAACAGGGTCTCACTTATGTGATCCCTAATATCCCTGGAAAGTTTCACAAACTAACAACAAGAATGTCACAATCTAGTACTAAGTATCCCCTAAACGAGTAATACTGTAATTACCTTGTCGGTTTTCGATAGTTTTTGGTGGTTTTATCGACTCTCCGGGTCTTGGGTCACAAAGTCAGTGTATCTACATATCATATAACACAAAACCGAGCATAAATCATCCATAGTCCATCCTTGTTAATTAGGGTTTCGGTTAGGGTTTCAAATCAAGGTTTTAAACCGTAAAAACGTCATATTCTTGTTCTAATCCGTGTTTTTGGTCAAAAACCTATATCGTTCTGCTTTGTAAACATGCTTAACCTAAAAACATGATTTTAGGTTATTTTTAGGGTTGTTGAATGGTTAAACATGTTTAATACTAATCAAAACCTAAATTTCTATGTTTAAATCATGTTAATTAAGCATGGAATTCATGAAAATATGATGTTACTTTTAGGGTTTTGGGCTGCAAGATGAAGAACTCAGCGGAGAAACTATCTAGTTTGATATTTGTGTATAAATATCTAAGGGATGTATCTTGTTTAACAAGCTTATCCAAAGAAGGGTCCCACCCCTAAATTGAGGCCTGCCCAAAGGGGGGCCCATTGATAACTCTATTTTCGTGCGAAAACGAGTGTTTTTCATCCCATTTTTTGTAAAGTAAGAAAAAGGTACTGAATCGTTGTAAAAATCCAAAATATTTTCACGGATTGCTTAAAACATCTTATATAAGCGTTCCATAAGTCTTTTTCGGCTTGACGGATGCTACAATGCTCGTTTTGATGTTAACGTTTGCGTTTAAAGTCATAGCGTAAGGTTAAACGAAACCTTTTTCGTTTAAATGGTTTTATACCTACTGGAGCCTTAATATCAATATGTGAGCCACTATAATATATATATATATATACGGTTCATAATGAGTATCGGTTAGTTACTCGTTTAATCGTTACGAATTAACCGATTTATCGTTTACTCGCTACTTAAGGAATAAGGTATGCCTCGTTTTTTTTACAAATGTCACACATATAGACTGTCTCAGTGAGACATGAACTTGTACCGCGCGTGGAGAGGTATTCCTACTCTCTATCAAATATATGATAGGTTCCAAACACACGTATAACTAGCCCAATTGCCAGCAGATACTATAGTTTTAGGGATACATTATCCCATGTAAACTTTGGTTTCCGGGTAATGACTCGATGAAAGAGTTTTAAAGTTATGAGCGTATTCACCTTTGTTTTGATCAACGCTTTCATTGATTTTGTTTTAAAGTTACCTCGGACCTACAGTTACCTGAGGGTGCAAATCCTAATCAAGCCGTGGGTGAAAGAATGAGGAAAATTGATGACAGAGCCATTGCAATGATCAAGTTGGGTCTGTCTTGGGATATTCTTACAAAAGTTGCACATCATACAACAGCCAAGGCTATGTATGATCCAATACTTGAAATGTTTGAGGGCAACACAGAGCTGAAGAACATCAAGAAGCAAAGACTCAAGCAACAACTTGAGAGGTTCAAGTATAAAGATGGGGAGAGATTAAAATCAATTCTTGACAGGTTTCTAGCCATTGTGAATGATCTCAGGACCACCGACTATGTGATGACAGATAATGACTTGAACACTAAACTGTTATCATCATTTCCCAAAGAATGGTATACATCTAGTAAGGTCATTATTCAGAAGCCAAACTTTGTACAACTCAAGCTGGATGATGTAATTTGCTTTCTTCAAGCTACTGAGATAGAGATGATTGAGAATGAAATGATAAAAGAAGAAAAGCGATGTTTCCAGGTGTCTAATGCACTGATTGCACGTATGGGAAACTTGTCCACCAAAAACCAACAACAAATCCCTATCATAGAGGAACCTAATGAACATGGTGTTGATACACCAAAAGCATTTGTTGGTGGGAGTACAAGTAACCTAGGAAACCAATCAAGGTTTAATGTCCAACTCATAGATGACAATGATTCTGCCTCAATGGCAAACAGACATTTACCTTATGCTGGTGGAAACAGTGGTTAAGGGAATGAAACTCAAGCATTGTTCTCAATGTTTACAGAGTCCTACAATGCATTTGTAGCCAAAAACATGATTCACACAAGTGTCATTTAAGATGATTTGGAACATATTGATGCAGATGACCTTGAAGACATGGACCTGAAGTGGCAAGCAGCAATGCTAGCTCTTAGAAGCAAAAGACTGTTCAACAGGACGAGAAGGTCTCTAATTTCTGGTCCAAATGAGGGAATTGGATTTGATAAGTCTAAGGCAATCTGCTACAATTGCCAGCAACATGGACACTTTGCTAGAGAATGCAACTAGCCAAGAAACTTCCAAGTGAACCAATACCAGAACCAACAGCCAAGAAATCAGTTTAAATATCAGCAAAATCATCCAAGAAACAACAACAACCCCAATTTTAACAACTATCAGCAGCCCCCAATGAACAATCAACAAGTTGTGCCACAGAACCAGAACTACCAAAGAAACAACCAAAACCCTCCGAATGCTCCAAACAACCCCAACAGAAACAATCAAAATCAACCCAGAAACCAAGGGAATGTAGAGGGGGATTTTGATTGGAGTGACCATGCAGATAACATCGCCAAAGCAATTGTTGCACTAATGGCTAAAGTTGAAAGTGAGGCTGCATCTTCTTCTTCTCAAATACCCTCAACCTCTACAACTGATTTACTTGAAACAATTAATGCTTTAAATGTGAAAGTAGGCCTGTTAGAGAGTGAATGCTTTAGAAAACAAAGCATAATTAATGGGTACTAAGCAAGTGATATGATTTATGAAGAGAATATCAGAAGCCTGGAAGATGATTATGTGAGTAGCTATGTATATGATGTTGAAGAGGCGACGTCTGTTTCCTTTGACATCATTTTAGAAAAAAAGGTGAATGCATCTTTGTTAATGTGGTTATGTTGCATTTGACATTAACTTTGTTGTTAACTGTATTTATATCTGTTAACAGATGACTAAACCAAATACTAGAGCTACATTAAGTTCATAGAACTAATGGTGTCTCGTCACCCTTCAAAAGGTTCATAACCCAAATTCTTTCCAGTTTTCGATTTTCTTAATTTAACTTAAAGCATGGACATTTTAGGTGTCAATCCGGAAGTGCTCATATACTTGTCAAATGAATTCAACAAAAGACTAAAGAGCACCAAAAATGGGTGTGCTCATGCTTGTTAATGTTCGTTCGTTCATTCATTTTATAGCTAAACGAACTGGGCACAAACGTAAACTAACAAACATAAACAAACGTAAGCAAACGGACGTTCACATACATAAATGAATGAACAAAACGTGTGTACATGTTCGATTGTTTAATTAAATGAAAAAAAAGTGTGTTCAGGTTTGTTTATTAAGTAATGAACATAAACGAACTTCCCTACGATCGGTTTGACTGTTAAATAGTCAAAAGTTGCAGGTTTAAACGAACTTCTTCAAAATTACGGTATCACCCTTTTTGCTAAATGGATTTGAGTAACAACTATTGCTCTATCAAAACTGAACAGTAGGGTTGTTATATCGGTTGTAACCCTATATACGGCACCTACCAAACCAAACCAAACTGGATTTAACCTGGTCAAAACCAAACCAAACCAAACTGGATTTAACCTGGTCAAATCCGTTTCCCCTTCAAAAACCGATTTCGACCCTAATCGATTTGATTTTCTTTGACAGAACTGATCCGGTTTCAAACTGAACCGGATTGGGCTCAGGTTTACAGTAACCACTCAAATCTGTGCAAAATTTTTTTTTTAATAATTATTAAGCATTTTAATTACACTAAATAATAGTATGATTATATAAAACCTAATTTTTCTTTATTTGTAAAAATCTTCCCGCAGAGTGTGCTGGTTTGTTTTTAGTTGACACTTGACAGTTATCTTAATTTTGTGTAGTTGTGCACTACCAGGTGTATGGAGGAACATATTAAGGATGGAGTCCAGAGACTACAAAGTTGATGCCATGGGTAAAACATCCGTTAGGTAGGTTAGTATGCATGTTTCTCCATCAACATTTTGATATGATTATGCATATTTCTTGGCTGTAGTCTAGATAAATTAATTTTTTTTCTTTTTATGAGTAGTTAGTTTTCTATATCTTTGACTTTAAGTATTGGCTACATCACAGCGGGTGAAAATAATAGATCATAGTTCTCTAATGTTTATTTAGTAATGCAGTTCATTAAAGTGTGTGAATCATGAGTATGATATTATGGATGTGCTAATTTTTTAAATAGCTAAATCTTGGGTTCTTCAAGACCACATCCTTCGGGATTGTGGGTGTGGGTTGCTTGACTCTGATTATAAGGGTGCGTTAGATACCCTGCATAGTTCTCTTCCTGATCTTGATCTTGGCGGTTTCAACATTAAAGACACTGCCCCTCCTAAAGCCTAGAAAATTTTGGCGAATGCCTTATATGGTGAAATCATCAAGACAGTTGAAGAGAAGTTCGCTTTGCCCCCGCGGCAGCGAGCTGTGTTTGAGTGTTTGCGTGCCCCTCATGCTCAGTTTTTCCTGTCAGTTGTTCCCATTGAAGGTTTAGGGCAACGTATGTCGGCAGTGGAATATCGGCTGATGGTACCCCCTTTTCCCGGTTGATGACCCGTGTCCCGTATGTCGGAAGGCTTGTTTGGATTCTTTTGGGGAGCATGCAGTCCATTGCAAAGAATTACCGGGCTTTAAATATCGACATGATCTAGTTCGAGATGTGCTTTACGACGTCCATAAGCGGGCCGGGATCTCGGCAAAAAAGGAAGCCCCGTTGAACTTCTTGACCGACCCTTTAGATGGGAGATCAACCCTACGACCCCCTGACATTCTTGTTTTTGGATGGGAAGGAGGTAAGCACGCATGCGTTGATTTGACAGGTGTGTCCCCTCTCGTTGGGCTACGGGACCACTGGTTTGGGGTGGGTCATGCGATAAACAAGGCTGAGGCGGGTAAAGTAGCTAAGCACGAGAAATCTTGCCTTGAGAATCAGGACGTGTTCGTACCGTTTGCTTTTGACACCTTTGGCGCTCTCGGCCCTGACGCGGTTCGGTTCCTTAAGCGGGTTCAACAGGTGGTTAGCAGTAACTCCGCTCATGCTAAGGGGAATGTTGTGTTTAGTAGGGTAGGGTTTGCTATTCAGAAGAGGGTAGCGGCGCAGCTTGTTGCCCGTCTATCTGCCGTTAGTCTGTAATTGTCTATGCTATTTATAATTTGATAATTTAATACCTAAAAAAATAGCTAAATCTTAAACCAGGAGTCAATTTTTATGAGTATATAATGATTGAAGCTGAATATTATTGTGAATTTTACAATTGCTTTAATGTTTATTTTTTGAATCTTTAGTTCATAACATATCAAATTTATGTGTTGTTAAACTTGAATGACATTTTTTGAATCTCGGCCTCTCAGGCGGAGCTGGTGGTTAGACCTATATCCGATTTGGAAATCAAGGAAGCTTTTTTCTCTATTGGGAATACCAAAGCGCCGGGGCCTGATGGTTTTTCTTCGGCCTTCTTTAAAAGTTCTTGGGATATTGTTGGGAAAGATGTTTGTTTGGCGGTTCATGAATTTTTCAGAAAAGGAAGTCTCCTTAAACAGGTTAACCACACTATTATTGCCCTTATTCCCAAAGTGACCACCACTTTTACTCCTAATGATTTTCGTCCCATCTCATGCTGCAACACTTTATATAAATGCATTACCAAGATTATCTCGGTTCGTATGATGAAGGGTTTGGAGTCGTTAATTGATATCAATCAGTCTGCATTTGTTTCTGGGCGTAGAATTTCTGACAACATCCTTTTGACCCAAGAATTAATGCATAATTATCACACTAATAACGGACCGCCTAGATGTGCTTTTAAAGTTGATATTCAGAAAGCTTACGATACGGTCAGTTGGGACTTCATTCGTGATATTCTATATGGGTATGGTTTCCACGATAGGATGACTCATTGGATAATGGAATGCATAACCACTTCTTCTTTTTCGATATCCATAAATGGGAACTTACACGGGTTCTTTAGTGGTAAAAGAGGTCTAAGACAGGGTGATCCGATGTCTCCTTATATTTTCACGCTGGTTATGCAAGTCCTCACTTTAATTCTGCATCGGAAGGTTCGTATTGAACGCTCGTTTCGTTTTCATCGTCATTGTGAAAAATTAAATATTATCAATATTTGCTTTGCGGATGATTTGTTCCTGTTTGCTCGAGGCGATGTGGATTCTGCTAAAACTATTATGGGGGCTCTGAATGATTTCAAAGATATGTCTGGGCTTACTCCTAGTGTCCCGAAAAGTACCGTGTTTTTCTGTAATGTTTCGGATCGCGTTAAAAGTGGGATTTTGAATTTTATGCCCTTCGTTGAAGGTAGGCTCCCTGTTAAATACTTGGGAGTTCCTCTTATTTCTACGAGGCTAAATTACCGTGATTGTAAGAGGTTGCTGGATCGTATGGATAATCGGATTGGAGATTGGAAGAATAAAACTTTATCTTTCGCGGGTAAACTTCAGCTGGTCAGGTCTGTTCTGTCGTCCTTATATATTTACTGGTCTGCTGTTTTCTCTCTTCCTTCTAGACTTATTGCTGATCTTGAAAAACGGATTAAAAATTTCCTTTGGGACTTTGGACACAAAAAGGGAAAGCATAAAGTTTCTTGGGATGTTGTTTGTCAGCCGAAAAGTGAAGGTGGTTTGGGTATCCGGCGTATCCGGGATGTCAATAACTCTATTCTGGTTTATCATGTTTGGAGTTTAATCAATGATCGTAATTCGTTGTGGGTTAAATGGATGCATGTGTATAAAATGAAGGGGCGAAATTTTTGGAGCTTGCAGATTCCAAACTCTTGTACTTGAGGGTGGAGGAAAATTCTTCAGTTTCGTCCCCGTATTAGACATTTTATATGGCATGAAATCGGTAATGGGAGATCTACTTCAGTTTGGTATGATAAATGGGATGATTTATGTCCTTTAAGTGATTATATTAACCCGAGAGCTATACATGGGGCTGGTTTGACTTTAAAAACCTGTGTCAGTGATGTTGTTCATCATAATAACTGGGGCTGGCCGCCTGATTGGATTTCGAGATTCCCAATTTTTTCGAACTTAAAGGGGGTGAGTATTTATCCGAAAAAGAGGGACAAGATCGTGGTAAGGGATGAGAATGGGACTTCAATGAATTTCTCGGCTTCAGGAATATGGCAACTTCTTCGAATCCCGGCTGATAAGGTTTCTTGGATGCATGTTGTTTGGTTCTCTCAATGTGTACCAAAACACTCCTTTATGTTGTGGATTGTGCTTCATGATAGATTGAGCACGCATAATCGTATAATGGGGTGGAATATTGGTGGGTTTCCAAATCATAACCTGTATTGCTGCCTTTTATGTAATGGAGAGCCGGATTCTCGTAATCATCTCTTCTTTGAGTGTAAGTTCTCTTCTGAGGTTTGGAGTATTGTCAAATTGAAAGGTAAGTTTCAGGGATGCATGAATGGTTGGGCGAATATTCTTCAATATGTGTCTCAATTTGGAATGTCCAACTCTATTGATAATGTTATTAATCGGCTGTTACTTGGGGCATCGGTTTACGTAATTTGGAAGGAACGAAATAACCGGCTTTTCAGGAACTCTTTGAAGACTCCAAAGATTGTTGCTGATGAAATCATTAAGGGTACTCGCCTAAAGCTTATGACTCTAAAGTTCAAGAATTCTGATCGGGTCAATCGGGTTCTCGATGATTGGCACTTTCCGAGGGGAGTTTCACACCAAATTGATGATAATGGTTGATCTGTTTTTGTTATGTTTGTTTCTTTGGGTCTTGTGTAGGCTTTAGCAGTGTTTACCTTTGTTTGGTGATTTTGGTTTTGTTTACTCTTGTATGGCATGTCATACATGAGAACTAATATGGCACTTTGGCATATTACTTGTTCTTTGTTGGTTGTGTGGAATGAATTTAGCCGGGTAAAACCCTTTACCCAAAAAAAACTTGAATGATGTTTTGTTTGTCGACAGTGGTGACCCGTGGAACCCCAGCCTGAAGCTGCAGTTATAGGATGTTTTTGTTGATGTACCATTGATGCATAAAAGTAGTTGAATTTTACAATTGATTTATGGGCTGTTTTTGTTTCAGACCAAATATAGGTTCCAAAGAGCTTTATGTTTGATGTGCCTTTGATGCATAAAAGTAGCTGCACACACACACACACACACACATATATATATATATATATAGAGGATGAGTATCATTACAGAACCCTTAAATTCTTTAAGAACTTGAGTAAACCCTTAAAAACTAACGTTTTTTATAAAAATTTTTGTATGTTATTGTTATTTGAGTGTAGTTTTATCTAGGGATGTTCAACGAAACCGGTTCCTGGAACCGAACCGGTGGACCCGAACCTGACCCGAACCGGTTCCTATTCGTTTTTTGTAGGAACCGGACCCTATCTGATTCAACCCGATGATCCGTGACCGGTTCTTGCATTTCTGAGTGGGGGCGGGTAGGAACCGGAACCGAACCGGAACCAGTTCTGGAACCGAACCATCCGGAACCGGTTCCTAACCGGTTCTAGCCGTTGGATCGAATATAGCCGTTGGAAATCGTTTTTTTGGCCGTTTTTTGACCGTTGGGGTCAAAAATAGCAGTTTTTTGGCTCCCCCAAGCACCCCACTACTAGTATAAATAGGTATTTGGTGTCATGGGTTCATCACAACACTCAAAACGCAAACCCGAACGCAAAAAATACAAAAAAACGCTATTACAACGTTTTGAGTTCTCTAATCTCGTGTTTTCTCTTCTTCTATATTCATATTTGTTGTTATGGCTGCCTCACAATCATCGGTTGGTCAAGGTTCCAACGCCGAACCAAGTTTCGTTCGTATTGTACCTCATAATCGTAATCAAGAGATTTGGTGCAATTGAGATTTGGTTGAATTGAGTGACCATTCATTGAAGGCTCGGTGCAAGTTTTGTGGAATTTATTTAAACCCACTTTCGAATTCAAATTTGAAGAAACACATCGAAAAACCGTATTGCAAGGCGTTGAAAAAGAACGTCGATTCGCAACAAACGCAAATGGATAGTGAAGGCGGAATATTTACATACCAAATTGATCGAGTTCAAGATCGTATGGCGAAGTTTGTGATTCAAGAAGCTTTGCCGTTTAGCCACTTCGACAACCCTCGCTTAACCGCCATGATTCGAGATACGCTTCAACCACAATACACTCACGTAAGTCGTCATACTCTTAAACGTTATTGTTTAAAATTGTGGAAGAAGGCCAAAGAGGTACTAATTGCATATTTTGAAAATATAAATACGGGAATAAACTTAACTAGTGATGTTTGATCGGCTCCACATGGTCTACCCGAATCTTATCTTTGTGTAACCGCTCATTGGGTAGACCCGTCATCGTGGAATGATGAAACGCACCATTGCTTTCGAACTCTTTGAGTATCCACATACGGGAGATAATTTGTTTGAAATTTTAGATCATGTTATAAAAACTTATAAACTAGAAAATAAAATATTTTCAATGGCATTTGATAACGCGTCGAATAATACATCGGCGGTTGATAAATTAAAATTAAAATATACGCCGATTTGCAATGGTGTATTTTTTCACTCAAGGTGTGTTGCACATATCATTAATTTAATCGTGCAAGACGGAATTGCTTCGGATGAGGTTACATCGGTTATAAACGATTTTAGACTAATGATACATGAAGTTTTTAAGAAAAGTAAAAAAAGACAAATGGAATATAGAAAATTTTGTAAAGATACGGGAAGAAAAGCTTTGGGAGCTAATTGGGATGTACCTCATCGATGGAATTCCACTTGCATAATGTTTCAAAGTGCTTTGAAACAAAGAGAACTTTACAAATGTTTCATTCTAGTCTTGCCGAGAATGATTTGGCAATCCTCTTTTCAAATGAGAAATGGGAAATTATCAATGACTTATCGACTTTTCTTGAAGTTTTTAAAACATCAACTACGAAACTATCGGGAAAGTATTATCCGACAAGTCCCTTGGTTCTTTCGGAGTTATTTTTAATCGTTAACAATCTTAAATAATTTGAAAATAAAAGTCCAATGTTTTCAAACATCATATTACCAATGAAGTTTAAATTAAAAAAATACTTTCTTGAATTGCCACCGGTTTTTACTTGCGCCGCCGCTTTAAACCCAATGTTAAATGTTACGGGGGTTGAATGTGTGATAGACGAAATTTTTTCAGCCTTAGATATGCATGAAGTTGACCCAAACTTTTCAACAGAGGCAAAAAATGATTTTAACTTGAATTTTAAATTTATGTATGACTTTTATTTAAATAAATATGGGTCAAACATACACATGCCTATGCCGGGGGGGTCTTCATCAAGTTCAAGTGCTACTAGAGTACGAGATCCCATGATTAGCCTTATGAACACCGTTCGCAACGTAACGGCTAAAAAACAAAGGGGTAACACCCCTTCAAGCGAACTAGGAAGGTATAGTGCAAATGATTACTCTACCGGTTTATCCGAAGAGGAATATGGCACTTTTGATGTTTTGGCTTGGTGGAAGGTAAAGGAAACCGAGTTTCCGATTCTTGCCACCATGGCCCGTGATTTACTAACCGTCCAAGCTTCTATGGTAGCTTCGGAATCCGCTTTTTCTCTTAGTGGCAGGGTAATATCGGTGAGAAGAACAAGACTAAATTCGGAGTCGGTGGAGATGTGCATTTGCTTAAAGGATCACTTGGACTCAATCGATCGTATTCAACACGTAACCACTCTCGAAGATGAAACACCACTTGATGTTCGAGTGCACGACGAACAAGAAGGCATTTCTACAAGTAATTCCGAGGAAGAAGTCGCCGCTCAATAATTACGACGAACAAGAAGGCTTTTCTAGAAATAATATGTCACAACTTTATATTTATAAGTTTAATGTTTTGTTAGTTTGTTTTTGAAGATTTTAAAACATGTAACCTTTTTTTTTTGAACTTCTTAAAGTAAATAAAATGAATTTTATGTTAATTGTTTTGTTTATTTTTCATGCTATACAAATACGAATCGTAGTTTAGAATCCAAATCGCAAACGAAAAACGAAAAAAAAAAACTAAATGCACTTGTATTGCAAATCCAATGAACAAGTTTACATTGTACAATGGTTACATATTTAACTGATGATGTTCCAACTGATGAAACTCTGCAACTGATGTGTCACTGATTCATATTTTGCATCAGTGACAACAAACTCTGCAACTGATGAATGTTCCCACTGATGAGTATTCCTCATCAGTGGCAACCTTCAGTAGTTGTCTTCAGTGGCAACCTTCAGTAGTTGTCTTCAGTGGCAAACATCTTCAGTAGTTGTCTTTTCTTCATCAGTTAATTGTTTATTTTTATGTTAATTGTTTTTTTTTATTTTTCATGTTATACAAATACGAATCGTAGTTTAGAATCCAAATCGCAAACGAAAAACGAAAAAAAAAAAAAAAATTTTACACTGTAACCGGTTGGAACCGGTTACGGTACAGGAAGCGGGTTAGGAACCGGTAAGAACCGGTTAGATAGGTTAGGGGTCCGAGGGTGGGAGAACCGGTTCGGTTCCCTAACCGGTTCGAGCCTGGAACCGGTTTAAAAGGGGGTTTTGAATATAGGAACCGGTTAGGAACCGGTTCCGGTTCCTAGTCCCAAACCGTTTTGTACATGCCTAGTTTTATCACTTTTTATATTTACATTTATGATTACAATTATACAAATTAGTTTTTACACATATCTAATTTTCTTTAACACATATGTAAGTTTGTTATTACATATATTTTACACATATGTAAACTTGTGATTTATATATGTAAATAAAAAATTTATATATTAAACATGATAAAACTACTCTAAAGTAATGTTATTAAATAAAACAAATATAAAAAATATTTGGTTTTTATGAGTTCCTGGAAGTTCTTAACTTTTTTTGAGTTATTAAATGAAACTAACTCTATATATATGTATATATATATACACACACACATTTTTAATTTTTATTTAAGGCCAATTTAGATTGCAAATAGACGCTTAAGTGTACGGTTTGCGTTTCGGTGTAGTAAATGTATAAGTAGTATGTTTTGGGTCATCTAAACTATGTACATGTAGTGTTATGAACATTGAACCAACTCATTATACTGTAAATTTTGCATTCTTTTAGTTCATTGATGTAGTTTGGTGATTGGTTGACTTCTTTCCAACGTTCAACATTTTTGAATGCATGATAATTGTCTATAAAATCATATTTGGAAGACATGGATCTCAAATGACAAGCTGCATGTTAGTTGTGAGAAGCAAGAGACTATACAATAAAACAGGAAGGTCAACATTTTATGGATCAAGTGACAGGATTCGCTTTGACAAATCCTAAGCAATCTGCTACAACTGTCAACAACAATGTCATCTTGACATAGAGTGTAACCAACCAAGGCAGTTTCAGAACAATAATCAACAGAGAAACCAATTCCAGTATCATAATCAAAATCAAGGTCAACGGAGACAGTTCAACAACAACCACATCCAGCAGCAGAATCAACAACAAATTATCCCTCGACAACAACCATTTCAATGAAACCAACAAATCCCTCCACAAGCTCCTACCAATCAAAACAGGAACAATGCCAATCAGCGTAGAAACCAAGGGAATGTTATTATGGCTCAACAACTACAAGATGTTTGTTTGAATTGAGTAACCATGCTGAAGACATCGAGAAGGCGAATGTTGCTTTTATGGCAAATATTGGATATCAACCTGAATCTTCTTCGTCACATGTACATTCAAATCTCACAACTTTTGAATTACTTGAAATTAATGATAGTTTGAGAAAGGAGGTTGGTCAATTGAAAACTGAATGTTTCAAGAAACAGAGTATAATCAATGTGTATGAGATGAGTGAAATAACCTATGAAAATCAAATCAAAAGTTTGGAATAATACTGCATAGACAGTATGAAACTCAGTCCATATACACTACAGAGATATAAGGGTTAAAGAAGATGTACCTTGAAGAGAAATTGAAGAACACTCAACTTCAAGTTGAAGTTGAGTTTCTGAAAAACCTTGTGTCCACTGGTAATATCTGTGGAAAATTAAAGACAATTAAAGAAGAAGATAAGTACAAGGTTGTTCCTCCACCCTTTAATGACAGTTATTCATTAAAGGTGGACAAGGAGAATAGAGGAGAACAACTTGACCAATTCAAGAAAGTGTTTGAAGATCAAGAAGAATTTATTGATAATTATAAGAGGGTTGAAGTTGATGAGGAAGGGGAACTTATGGTAAAAGTTGTTGAGACAAAAGAGAAGTTGGTTGAAAAATCAGTTGGAGTCCACGTTTTAGGGAATGATAGAAAGTGTAATGTGTCAAGTGAAGATGATATTGGCGACTCAAGTAATCAATGCTCAAGCTGTGGTAGTTTGAAAGGAAAAGACAAGAGTAATAAAGGTTCAAAGAACAAGATCCCTTTGTTACAAAAAAATAATCCAAAAAAGAAGAAACACCATGAGCAAATGAGAAGAGAACATAGATCTTTTGACCTTTATGGTGGATCTAAAGGAAAGAAAATAAGTGAAAATCTTGCAAGCAAAGGGTCCTCAAAGAGATCAAGTGTCATGAACAATAAGAAGAATGATGAAACCTTCAAGAATGATGATCTTTTCTTCCAGTTTATCCAGTGTTCTCTAATCATAATATATTTGATGTGGGAGATGTGGAAAGCATGGAAGAGTATGTAAGAAGATAGTCAAGACCAAGAAATGAAAAGAATGAGAGCTCAATTAGTTGAAAGAGAAGTATGCAAGAAAATATAAGTTTTGTGAAGAGTTCAGTTGAAAGAGGTGATGAAAAGATTAAACAGTTTTTTCCATTTTCAACCAATTTTAATGGTCGAATTGTTCATCAAAAGACCATTGGAATTGATCCCCATGACCAAGTGAAAGATACAAGAGGGGAAACTCAAGTGAAGGCTTTAAAGGTCAAGTATGGTGAAAACTATGTGATGTTTATGGTCATCATACTAACTCATGTCAAGAAAGGATCTCTCCTGAACCATTTCATGTCCTTGACCATACCATGTTTGGACAAGATTTTGCATTATACAAGGAAAGATACACTGAGTATTTGAACATGGGAAAGAAGAAGAATGATGATCAAGTGAAGAATGATGAATCATTGAAGAAGAAAAATAGTAGAATGACCAAGAAACTCAACAAAAGTCAATCTGTTAAGTCTCATGACTCTGTGAAATCCGATGATTCTGAAAAATTAAGGGGGTGTTTGGCCTAGCCTATATTTTTAAGCTTATGCTTATATATAAAATTAGCTTATAGCTTTTTTCCTATTATTTGATAAACTCTTTTTGAGTGTTTGGATTAGCTTATATTCTATAAGTTAATTATGTGTCTTATTAAGTTGTTAAATCCAACATTCTTTAATTTGTTAGAGTAATAATTACTAATCCACCACCATTTGAGAACAAATAAGTAATTTACACCCTTAAACAAATAAGCTTCTAACAAATAAGCTAAAAAACCATATTCAAATAAGCTTCTTCAAATGGGCTTATATAAGCTAATAAGCGTAAGCTTAAAAAGCTAAGCCAAACACCAAGTTAAGCTTATTTTGTAAAAAAAAGCTAAAAAAGCTATAAGCTTTGTTAAAAAAGCTAGGCCAAACACCCCCTAACAACATGTGAAAGAAAGAGTAAGCTGAAGAAGAAAATTTTCAACAGAAGGAAAGCAAATGAACTTACTAGTGATGAGAAGTTTATTTTGAAACAGGGATATGAACCACATGGGTTTTTATGGAAGCCAGAAACTGGTGACAATCTAGAAAAGTGAAACACTTATTAAAGAATGCACAAGCATAATTCCCCATGTTGGAAACTCATATGAAACTGGTTATGAGACTGATGAGTCTGGTGAATTAGTGTATGAGAATCAAAAATCAACTGAAACTGATGATGATGATGATGATGATGTTGCTGATGATTTGCAAGCCGAAATAGCTTGTGATTCATCACTTAACTGATCTTTTTCTTTTGAATTATGCAGGAATAATCCACATAAGTGAATGATGTATATGGACAGTGGATTTTCCAGGCACATGACATGTGATAAAAGATCATTGGTAAATTATGAATAGAACTTTAAAGGACCAGTTGCCTTTGATAGTGATGAGAATGGAGGGAAGATTGTGGGGAAATGCATTCTTACCAATGGAAAAGTTTCCTTTGATAATGTTTTTCATGTGGAAGGTTTACAATATAACCTTTTGAGCGTATCTCAGATGTGTGATAAGGGTTATAAGGTTGGATTTAATGAATCTCATTGTTTCATTCTGAAACCTGAATTTGTGATTTCACATGATATGATTATCATGATGGCCCCTAGAAATGGAAATTTATATGAACTAAGAATGAAAGTTGTCAATTCAAGAGGTGGAAATTTCTTTGCCTCAAAAGCATATGAAAATGAAACAAAACTGGGGCATTGAAAGTTATGTCATGTGAATCTCAAGAATCTTAACAAACTTATTAAAGGTGAACATGTCATTGATTTAACGAGAAGAGAGGTCAAGCTGGATTATAAATGCAGTTCATGCCAAAAGGGAAAGCAACATAAATCATCTCACAACACAAAACTCATAAACTCCATTGAACATATACTTGAAATTCTCCATATGCATCTCTTTGGTCCTGTGAGTGTTCCAAGCATTGGCAAAAAGAGATATTGTTTGTTAATTATAGATGATTATTCAAGATTTACATGGGTATACTTTCTGAATTCAAAAGATGAAGCTGCTGAGATGATCAAAAGTTGTGTGACCAAGATTGAGAATCAGTTAGATGCAAGGGTGAAGGTTATGAGAACTGATAATGGCTCTAAGTTCAAGAATGAGACAATGACTCAATTTTGTCAAGCTAAAGGTTTATTTCAACAATTCAGTGCCCCTAGAACTTCAGAACAAAATGGTGTTGCAGAATGAAGAAATAAAATAACAATTGAGGCTGCAGAACCATGCTTGCAGTTGCTTATTTGCCTGTGATATTTTAGGCAGAAGCAATTAACACCGCATTTTATGTTCAGAACAAGGTCCTTCTCAACAAAAGTCAACACAAAACTCCCTATGATATTTGTACAAAAGAAAGCTCCACATCAAGTTTCTCAAGCCATTTGGTTGCAAGTGCTCCTTGTTGAATACTAAAGATCATTTGAACAAGTTTTAATCAAAATATTTAGATTGTTTCTTTGTTGGATATTCTTCACACTCAAAGGCATACAGAGTTTATGTGAAAGATCATTTTAGTGTTCTTTAATCTTCTAATATAATCTTTAATAAAACTCAGTTTAATACTGTTGATGGGGCATCCTGGCTGTTTGATCTAGAGAAGTTGATCAAATCGTTCAAGATCTATCCTGAAGAATTTGATGAAAACTTTTATTGAAGAAGTGTCCGTGAAGCAACTTCTAAATAGAAAGTTGATTTGGACAGATTATGGTTCAAAGTTGCTGATAAGGATCATGAGTTCTCTTTTAATAAGAATGTTTCCGAAGATGAAAATAAAGATGAACAGAATGAACATCTTGATCATCCACAAGATCTGGGGAATCATGACATGAATGTTAATCAAACAAGTGACCGACAAGAACAAGATCAAGTTGAAAGACAATCAAGATTTGAAACTTTGTTTCAAAACTTGAATATGGGAAATGATATTGCATCAACATCAACTCAAAATGTTGAAGAAGATACAATGAACAATGAATCATCAGATTTGATAATTGAAGAAGCAGATATCAATGACTCAAATCTTGATTCAAACATAACTTCAAGTCAAATCATCCAAACTTCTTCTGTTCAAAGAGACCATATGAGAAGATAGTAGCTGATGAAAAGAGGGAGCATGTGGATCAACATAAAAATAGAGCTAAGATTGGATCACTTATGTATCTGATTGCTTCAAGACAAGACATCATGTTTGATGTGTGTATTTGTGCAAGATCTCAAGCAAATCCTAAAGTATCTCATGTGACTGCGGTCAAGAGAATCTTTAGATATCTTAAAGGAAAGCCTTACTTGGATATTTGGTATCCCAAGAACAATGCTTTTGATCTACTTGCATACACAGATAGTGACAATGATGGATGCAATATGAGCAGGAAGTCTACATCAGGTGGTTGTCAATTCTTGGGAGACAGGCTGGTTTCATGGCAATGCAAGAAGCAAACAACTGTTTCAATCTCAACTGCTGGAGCTGAATACATCGTTGCTTCTGCTTGCTGTGCTCAAGTTCTTTAGATTAAGAATCAACAGCTTGACTATGGTCTGAATTACTTGAACATTCATATTTTCATTGATAATATTGTTTCACTATTCTTTGTTAAGAAACATATTCAACACTCAAAGACCAAGCATATTAAAAGCAAAGATTGCAAACTAATATAAATGGAAAGATTTGACACTAGTGACTACTTGACTGATTTGTTCACCAAGCCACTAGATAAAACTAGATTCAACTTTCAATTAAAATATGTTGGCGTGATCAACTCTGTTGAAGTCTAGGTAATGATATATGCTCAATGTCCTAACTGACTATTAATTAAAAGGTCTTGAGTAAATTCTTTGAGATTTTAGTCTGAATATGTGAATTTGATATCCTTGATATGTGCTTACTTGAACATGTATGACTTAGGTATCTATGATGCTAAGGTATGTTACTGTGTTTGATCATGATAGTTTGATGTGTGTGATTACATCTGCTTTGAAATGTAAATCTACATGCTTATCTGATAACTTGATCATGATTTGATGGTTTCAAATGATTATGTTCTTAGGACAGGAAAGGCCATGCTTGATTTATCTTGATTAGAATTTAATGTTAGTCTGATTGTGTTAATGCATTACTGTCATTGCTGATTATGTTTGATTGTGTTACAATTTGCTTATGTCAAAACTTTGCTTTGATTATAAAACTTTTGAGATAAAATGAACATTTTCAAAGAAGTTTTTCAAAGTAAAATATTTTTTTACAAATGGGCAAGTTAATGGTGTAGAGATATGGTAAGACTATTCAGTTCAAGCTTTAAAGAAGCTTAAAAGGTTTTTCAATGAAAATTGATCCAACCGTTTGGGAAATGATAGTAGATTGATTATTTATACCAATCATATGGATTTAATAGGCTGAAAAGACTATTAATGCAGTCATTGATATGTATGGAAGCTTTCTATTAAGTGTAAAAACTGAGGTGATATAAACATAATAAAAATGCTAAACTTAATATGGAGATACATTGTTGAAATATACATGTTTCAAGATAAATCTCTCCAAATGACAGGCAGAAAAGTAACTACCCAGTCATACACAAGCCTGTTGGTATTTGGTCACTCAAAATGAAACATTTTATATATATGACAAAGAACAAATTTTAGCAAAAGGATTATAATCAACCAAAAGTTGATAAAGTTGCAAACATAAAGGGTTTAAACTAGAACTTCATATGTGGGGCATGAATGTAAGTCCTAAACACCTTGAATGTAAGGCATGTAAGTCCGTATTGCGTGTCATGTAAGTCCAATGTTCAACCTCAAAGTTTGAAAAGTTTTAAAAAGTTAAATATTAAAAAATTTATAAATGTTCTATCATGAAAATATTTTAAAACTTTTCAAACTTTGAGGTTGAACATTGGATTACCACACTATTAATGCATAACTATCACACTAATAATGGTCCGCCTAGATGTGCTTTTAAAGTTGATATCCAGAAAGCTTACGATACGGTCAGTTGGGATTTCATTCGTGATATTCTTTTTGGGTATGGTTTCCACGATAGGATGATTCATTGGATAATGGAGTGCATAACCACTTCTTCCTTTTCGATATCCGTTAATGGGAACTTACACGGGTTCTTTAGTGGTAAAAGAGGTCTGAGACAGGGTGATCCGATGTCCCTTTATATTTTCACCCTGGTTATGCAAGCTCTCACGTTAATTCTGCATCGAAAGGTTCGTATTGAACGCTCGTTCCGTTTTCATCGTCATTGTGAAAAATTAAATATTATCAATATTTGCTTTGCGGATGATTTGTTCCTGTTTGCTCGAGGTGATGTGAATTCCGCTAAAACTATTATGGGGGCTCTGAATGATTTCAAAGATTACTCCGAGTGTTCCGAAAAGTACCGCGTTTTTCTGTAATGTCCCGGACCGCGTTAAAAGTGGTATTTTGAATATTATGCCCTTCGTTGAAGGAAGGCTCCCGGTTAAATACTTGGGAGTTCCTCTTATTTCTACGAGGTTAAATTACCGTGATTGTAAGAGGTTGCTGGATTGTATGGATAGTCGGATTGTAGATTGGAAGAATAAAACTTTATCTTTTGCGGGTAAACTTCAGCTGGTCAAGTCTGTTCTGTCGTCCTTATATATTTATTGGTCTGCTGTGTTTTCACTCCCTTCTAGACTTATTGCTGATCTTGAGAAACGGATTAAAAATTTCCTTTGGGACTATGGTCACAATAAGGGAAAACATAAAGTCTCTTGGGATATTGTGTGTCAGCCGAAATGTGAAGGTGGTTTGGGTATCCGGCGTATCCGGGATGTCAATAACTCTCTTCTGGTTTATCATATTTGGAGTTTAATCAATGTTCGTAATTCTTTGTGGGTTAAATGGATTCATGAGTATAAAATGAAGGGGCGAAATTTTTGGAGCTTGCAGATTCCTAACTCGTGTACTTGGGGGTGGAGGAAAATTCTTCAGTTTTGTCCCCGTATTAGACAGTTTATATGGCATGAAATTGGTAATGGGAGATCTACTTCAGTTTGGTATGATAAATGGGATGATCTTTGTCCTTTAAGTGATTATATTAACCCGAGAGCTATACATCGGGCTGGCTTGTCTTTAGAGACCTGTGTCAATGATGTTGTTCTTCATAATAACTGGAGTTGGCCGCCTGATTGGATTCTGAGATACCCAATTCTTTCGAACTTAAAAGAGGTCAGTATTTGTCCGGATAAGAGGGACAAGATCGTGGTAATGGATGAGAATGAGACTTCAATGAATTTCTCGGCTTCAGGAATATGGCATCTTCTTCGGAGACCGGCTGATAAGGTGTCTTGGGTGCATGTTGTTTGGTTCTCTCAATGTGTTCCAAAACACTCCTTTATGTTGTGGACTGTGCTTCATGATAGGTTGAGCACGCAGAATCGTATTCTTTGTAATGGAGAGCCGGATTCTCGTAATCATCTCTTCTTTGAGTGTAAGTTCTCTTCTGAGGTTTGGAGTATTGTAAAAATGAAAGGGAAGTTTCAGGGGTGCAGGAATAGTTGGGCGAATATTCTTCAATATGTGTCTCGATTTGGAATGTCCAACTCTATTGATAATGTTGTTAATCGGCTGTTATTTGGGGCTTCGGTTTACGTTATTTGGAAGGAGCGAAATAACCGGCTTTTCAGGAACTCTTTGAAGACTCCTAAGATTGTTGCTGACGAAATCATTAGGGGTACTCGCCTAAAGCTTATGACTCTAAAGTTCAAGAATTCTGAACGGGTTAATCGGGTTCTCGAGGATTGGCACTTTCCGCGGGGAGTTTCCCACCAAATTGATGATAATGGTTGATTTGTTTTTTGTTTTGTTTATTTCCTTGGTTCTTGTGTAAGCTTTAGCTGTGTTTACCAGTGTTTGGTGGTTTTGGTTTTGTTTACTCTTGTATGGCATGTCATACATGAGAACTAATATGGCACTCTGTCATATTACTTGTACTTTTTTGGTTGTGTGGAATGCATTTAACCGGGTGAATCCCTTTACCCAAAAAAAAAAAATATTTTGACCAAATATCAGGGGGTTGAAGTCAATTTGGAGTGATCTGGAGCAAGCCAAATAAGCTTTGAGAAATGATATGGAACATCATAGTGCAATAAGTGTTATCCATTTATGTATTATGCAACTATTTAATCTTTAGCTTATCACGAAGATAATGAAATTCATGCTAAGTAATTATCTGCTATTAACCTACCTAATGTGTCACAATAATGCTGAGAATGAAGTATTGAAAGGTTATTTAATCAATATGATCCCATGTTGAGATCTTTTCATAAAAGAGAAAAAGGATTTAAACTGATTAAACTGAAATTTGATCTCATAATGCACCATTTGCTCTCAAACTTTTATCCAGAATGAGAAAATTGTTTAGAAGAAGGATTTAAGTCAGAGGTGTTGCATTTTCGCTTTGAATATGTCCGAGTATGTAATTTCAAGTAAACTTTAATGTTGTATAAACTTTCTAGTAAACTAAGTTGTTTTATTTGAAGTTTAACTCATTCGGGCATACTTTATACATGCTTGTTATTCATGTGTCTGAATATGTACATTCGTGTAAACTTTGATGTTTACGAACATTCGAGTAAACTATGTTGTTTTATTTGAAGTTCAACTCATTACTTGATGAATGGTTGATATGAATGTATCTAACTTTGCTTTAAATATGTGTTTCGAGTAAACTTGTGTGTTTAATTGAAATTTGTCTATTTCAATCATACTTTATGACTTCTGATTGAAATTGATCAAAATGAATATTTTTCGAGTAAACTTGACTATTTACTTCTTGTTTAGATCTATCGAGTAAACCTGGTATATTTTCAAGAATACTTGTTAAAATATTGATTAACTTATATGTTGAATATGTTTGAATACTTTATTTCTGAAATTGCAAGTGTTTTCGAGTAAACCTTGTTTATCGAGCAAACTTCATGCTTCAAGCACACTTGTATATTAAAATATAAGTATTTTCAAGTGTTCTTCAAGCATATTTGCAAATTTAAAGTGTTTTCAAGCAAACTTTGTTTCTCGAGTACACTTTATGATTTGAGCACACTTTCATGTTAATATTTAACATTATAAGTATTTTCAAGCATTCTTTATGACTTTGAAGTATTTTCGGGTAAACTTTGTTTTTCGAGTATACTTTAACTCTTTGTTTGTCTAAGTACAATCTAGTAAACTTTGTGTTGGAAAGGTAATCGAGTAAGGTTGGCATTTAAGAATATTTTTAAGTAACTATTTTGGGTTCTTTATTGATCTCGAGCAAAGTTGTCTATTTGAACAAATATACTTGATTACAAGGCTTGTGATTAATTTCTCTAGCAATCCAGTATATTCGAGTAAACTTCTTTCATTTTATTTACTTAGTGTATTTCTAATAACTTTAAAACATGAGTAAACTTTGGAAACGAGGAAGCTTGGGTAAAATACTTTATCGAGCAAGATTTGTGCTTGAATATTTAAGAATTGGATTTTTGGCAGTATTCATGTTCTAAATGACAAAAATCATTTAAACATCACTTTCAAATTCACAAAGGTACACTATAAAAGGACTTAAAAAAATTCATTTCATCTTTCCCCCCCCCCCCCCTCTCTCTCTCTCTTCAATTATTATTCGCTTGTTCGTGACCTAAATCACCCAATCGTTGCCCACTAATCCTAACCAACAACTGTCATCCACTTTATTCCTACTTGGTAAGCTTTAATTAAGTGATTTCCGACACTCATTAGATGAGTTTAGGGTTTAAATTTTCATGTTTACTGACATGTCTGTTTATATGTAAGTTACAATATTGTCGAAGAACATGTTCATAAAGACTATCCTTTTATACTTTCTTCTTCAATTTTGTCTCCTTGCATGTTCAATTTATGTTTATAATTGACTAACTATTGCTTTGAATGTGTATTTTTGTTTGTGTCTGTGCAGAAAATGGTGTATCCATTTGAGACCAAGCACAAAATGTCGCTTTTCTCCAAATAACTGAGGAGAATCGCCCACTAGAGCTAATGATTCGATGGTTGTTGCGCTCCAATCTTAGATTTGCATTGACTGAGAGCCCTATAATTTATAGAAATCATCACCTTAACTTCTGGAATTTAGCTCGATTGGAAGATGATATGAATGGTCATAGGATAGAGGCCACTGTACTGGGCCAAGAGGTTGAGATAACTGACAATCTTATACTTGCGAGCCTCCAATTAGAAGTCAATCTTGAGGTCTAGTTGTTATACTCTACACATCGATTGTTATAAGTTTTTCAGGAGACCATGGGCTATCAAGGCAACATTAATGAGGGTCAATTCCAAAAGGGGATGTTTCCAGTGCTTTACCAATTCCTAATTCATCATATTATCCAATGTTTAACGCCAAGAAGGGGTAAATGGACCCTGATGAGTAGAGAAGTATCAACAGCGACTGTGGCTGTAGTTTATGACCGCCCATTTAACTTTTCTCGGGTGATATTTGAGGGCTTGGTCACAAATTTGAGGAAGGTTGAAAAGGATTGATTCTTGATGTACCCTTGATATTTATAGATTATACTCAACATTTTACATCTTTAACTTCCAACAGCCGGTATAAGAAATGTATTACAAGACCCCAATGTGTTACGAAGAAACAATAGATTGGGTCCAACCAGCCAAGTTATCCCGGAAGTGGAGATTGATATCCTTCCTTGGTTGGTTGATAATAATATGGAGATAATGGAGGTTCCTGCTTCACCTTTGGTGAACAGTGATGAAGAAGAAAGTAATGAAGATGAGAATGATGACAGTGACTCTGATGATGATGATAATGCTGGAGGAGATGATGTAGATGGAGGAGATAACGTTGTTGGAGTAGGAAATGTTGATGGTGTAGTGGATGTTATGAATGAGAATGTGGCACAAGTTGAGGGAGAGGTTGTGTATGATGCAGTTGTTTCTACACCAACGCCACCTGTTTCACCACCAACCCAATCACCACCACAATACCTTAGCCTTGAACCTTATGTTTCTTCACCACCTCACCTTTCCCAGACCTTTGAACCATTTGTTCCATCACCGCCATCTTCCCCATAAACCCAAACCCAAACCCAAACACAAACCCAAACCCAAATCAATCCAGAACCCTATATTCCAGAAGTAATCCCATACCATCTCATAAGCCAACCTGACACACTATTCCAATCACCATCACACTCCATAAACTATAACCAACATGAAACATCTTTATACCCACATACCCAAATCCATGCACCTTTTGTTCAAACAACCAACCCTTTACCAAGCACAAGTGAAAATATTATCCAAAGCCCACCCCATAAACATATAACCGATCCTCTGAATCAGACAAAATTTCTCCAGTTTCATCTCATTATCTGTTGAAAAGAAATTTTGATCTTATTGTGGAGAATTGTGATCTAAAGACTGAGAATCATGACTTGAATGATAAAAACAAGGTATTAGAATCACAACTGGAGCATGCCCTATTAATAATTCAAACCCTGGTGGTTGAGGTTGAGAAGACCTCAGATGCACCAAAACAGGGGAGAATATACCCGTTGCTAGTGATAATGTTGTGAATGTTGTTTATGATGCCTTGAAACTACTTGGTGAATTATAAAGCAGTAGTGATGAGGATGATGATGAGGAAAGGGAGTCTGAGGCTGATGTGAATGATATGGATGATGCTGATGCTAATGATGAGGTTGGCGATCTGAATAATGATGAGATGATTGTTAAAAATATAGTTGAGGAGATAGTTGAGAATGTGGAAGCAAATGATGAGAATGAAGATGAAATGAATCAAGATGACCCTGATCTTGAAATCTTTGTATGGAAATTTGATGATACTGAAACTTTGATTGGCGAGGAAAGAGAGAAGGAAGTGTTAACTGATGCAGAAAGTGACAAAATAGTTGTAGCTGAAGATGTTACTCTAAGAAGTTGCTATTTCAGGTGAAACTATTATATTATCTGACAAAACTGAGGAACTAAATGATGATCATGATGAAGTAAGTTCTCAGTTAGTGAAGGAGAAGGAGTTGTGAATGAAGAACTAGAAGACTTACTGAAAGAGATAGATGAATTTCCACCAACTGTTCTTAAAGGATATTAGACCAACCATGCTGGTGGATGAGGATGAGGAGAGAAGGAGAGATAATGGAAAAGCAGTGGCTAAGCATGAAAGCCAGCTGCAACCATTGAAGAGAAAAGAAGTAGAATAAAGTGATGAATTACTTTTTGTTGATGAGTCTATAGATGAAGGAAAGAAAATACATGATCAGATTATAAATGAATGGATTCAAAGAGACATTCTGAATGACTGTTTAACACAGAAGGAGATTATGGAGGAGTTTAAATTGAAAAAGAAGTTTAATAAAGAGAAGGGAGAGATTGAACCAGAAGTTATTGAAGGGTCATTAAAACTGCAACAAACTGAAGAGACAGACACTGCTTTGGCCATTGTATTCTATAAATTTCAGTCTGAAAATCCTAAACAAACTGTACCAACTATTGAATCCTCAAAAGAAAATATTGATAAGCATTTTGTGACAGACTTGGATGTTAAAAGAATACATGAGGAGATGGTCAATAAAGCAAATGATAAGGCCATTGAAAGTCTTGAAAAAGAAATTAAAGCTAATGAAAGAGAATGGCAAGTCAATATTGTGAAGTTTGTGATAAGGAAAAAGAGATTTGGTGATAAGATACCTGAAGAGTTATTGCCAAAACAAATGAAGAAAAAGGTGGATGAGAACAATCAAGGGGATAAGGAGAAGAAGAATGAAAGTCAAACTAAAGAACCAATACATGCTAACTCCTTACAAACTGTTAAGTTGGAAGAGTATGAATCCAATGAACCTCAGATTGGGGCATTGGAGGATATCTCAGATATGGAGAATGATGAGGAGGGAGACGAATTAAAAAACAAAAAGAATGAACATGCATCACCCCAAGTAAACTTAACTGATGTTCACATTGAAAATATCAAGGCCAGACTAGAAGAATTGAAAAGAGAAGACCCAAGAGTGATCAGTCTTATGGCCCAAGGTTTCAGTTTTAAAGAACTTGATGAAATGTCTAAACAAAATCTTAATTTTTAGTTTGAGAGAAAAAGGGAAGAATTGAGAAAGATCAGAGAAAACTGGAGAAGACTTGTAAAACAATATTCGACTTATTTCAAATTACACAACTACATAGAGGAACAACTGTGCAACATGAATTTTGAAGACTCATAAATTTTGTTCAAAGCTGTACAAGTGAAGGAAGCAGAGGATGAAAAGAGAAGATTTGATCAAAAAAGAATTGACGGATTGAAAAGAAAGGAAAATGTGATGAGGAAATGTTGTTGAAAATGTATCTTGTTTGAACATGCTGAGGTCATGCAAAAGAAAGATGTTGAAATGTTGTTCAGATGGATATCAAAAAATTTGAGGGAGGAAGCAGATGCTCATGCTGAAGAATTAAAACAAAGGAGGATAAGGGAAATGAAACAAGAAAAGGAGGAAAATAACATGAGAAGGTAAAGGCTGATGGAGCGAGGGCATGGTTGGAAAGGAAAAGAAGAAAGAATTGTCAAAAGATAAAGAAATTCTTCTTGAAAGATTGATGGAAGCTAGGGGTGTAGGTGATGAAGTAAGCAAGACGACTGCAAGTATAGGAAGGAGTTGAAAGAATCATACCAATCTAATGTACCAACTCAAACTCCTTCCTTGCTGTCTAAAATGAAGAAAGAACCCATTGAGGTTGAATTGAAAACAAATCTGATGCCATGGGAGGATAGGGAGAAGATTAACACTATGAGGCAGGTTATGCTGAAAATGGGAATGCCTGCAAGTGTGTTTGATAATCTTGGTCAATCTCAGCTGACATACTTGTTTTACAAAGAAAAGGTATATTGGGATTAGGTTGAAGATGAGCATAGAAGATTGATGTCCTTACAATCTGGTCCAAGCAGGCAAACTGATAGAAGACCTAGATCACTTTCAAAAGACCATATGGACAGAGAAACAATGGAGATGATTAAGATCCTGTCCAAAGAAGGTGGTGACTATCTTAAGCTGATAATGATGAAGAAGGAAGATATTTTAAAGATCTATGACTAAAAATGGCATGTGATAAGACCCCAAACACCAAGACAGTACACATCAAGGGCTTCCACAACAAGTTTCCCAATCCCTACCACCAGGTCCAAGAAGCAAAGAAAACAAAGGCCACCTTTTAGTGTGGACCTACCAAAGAATCTCTGCTTCGATTCAAGGACCAAGACACTCAAAGTGATTATGTCAAGTGGGATGACTTAGTATTTAGGATGACTTCCGAGACTTCAACAGAGAACAGTTAGAAGAACTGGATAGTTAGCATCCTTTTGATTATCAGCATAGGAACAAGTTTGCAGGACAATAGAGGAATGACATGTCTAAATACCTAAAAGAACAATCAAGAAAGGGTTTCCTCGAAAAGGATGAAAGTTTACCCGAAGACATTTTACACTTGTAATATTTTGAATGTGTTTGAATATGTTTTTAACAATCATTAGGGAATTCGTCTACTTAAAAAGAAAAGAAAGTTGGAATACTATGAGGCTAAGAAGATCAAAAGGCAGAGGAACATGTGTGATATAAGGATGACTGAACTATCCTATGGAAAATCCAGGAAGGCCTCTAGTTCTCTTTCCACAATGAAGGAGTGCATTAGTATGAGAAGACAAATGACCAGGCCGAATTATGAAATCCAACGAAATGGAAGAATTTCTAAAGTTTACTATGAAAAGAAAACTCAATCTTTTATCTTGAGAAATTCTGAAGGTGTGGCCTTGGGAATCATTGAACATGATACTGACTTGAAATATCTTCATGTGGATCATCTTCAAGACATAATAAGGTGGAACATTCTAGCTCAACATCCATTCCACAGGGAGATTTCCATATTTCAACAATAGGCAGCTGCTGTGAAGATTGTAAGAAGATCTGAAGCAGGGAGCTCAAGAAGATAAAGCCTCTTTGTTTTTGTTTTATTATATTTTGATTTGTGATGTCCATATGACAGAATTTTGAACATGTAAATTTTTCTTTAAGTAATGTAATTCTTACTTTTTGAAATTTGATATGTCTTTTGAAAAGTGTATATAACTTACAGGTGTTTTGGTGCATCTGAGTTTGTTCCAATCTAGGGGGAGATTGTTGGGATCAAGATTTGACAAAGGAAGATTGGAATCTTCTCAACCTCTTCAAGAAATGGCTAAGTATGGAATACGTGCAAACTTGGCATTTCGAGTAAGCCTAGAACTTATTCAAGCAATGTATATTACTTGTGAGCAAGGTTATCTTTTGGAATTCTTCTAAGTGTTAGTTCGAGCAAACTAAACTTCATAAAGCATGGTTGTTCTTCAGTTGAGCGAGGTTTGATTCAAAGCATCCCTTGACATAACCAAGCTTAAACCAAGTAATTTGCTGGGTAGAGTAAGGTTCAATAAACAGTGATCTCCAGCACACTTGAAGGAAGTTATGATATGAAATTATTAACCTAGAGCAATCTACAGTGTCACCAGCACACTTAGTTTGTTTAAATAAGTTAAAGACAAAAGGTTGAAGATATCAAGAAGAACATATTTGCTCGTGGGATATTATCGAGAAAAGTTTGATATTATCATGAAGATTGAAATCTGCTTGAAGAATACTTTCTGAGAAAAATATTCTAAGTAAATCTTGCTCGGAGAACTGTTCCAAGCACACTTACGGTTACAAGGTTTCCTCGACAAGGATGAAAGCTTACTCGGAGACCTTTTACACTTGTAATATTTTGATTAGTTTTGAATATGTTTTGTAACAATCATTAGGTTTCTAGAAGGTGTTAGGTGCACCTATTTAAGAAATTTAGGTAACATTTATGAGGGCATCTGAGCGAATTAAAATATTCCGTGATTTGATGGCTAACAAACTTTCTTTGCAAACGGAATATTTTGTACGGAAAGTAGCCTCACACATGACATTCCACCTGGAAACCCTAATAGATCTTCATTATATTATGAGATAATATTAATGGAAATCTTTTGAGTGACTTGTGTGTGTTTGTTATATTTGTGCTTATTTATCAATACCTTGAATATCATTGATTCCGCCTTTGATGTTCATTGGGTTTTCACACCTTCGTAACCGTCTTGTCAACACTTAGTTGTTGGTTACGAGATTGATTAGTGATAAATCAATCCTGACAAATAATAATAATTTTAATAATAATATTGATAATGATAATGATAATGATAATAATAATGACGATGACGATGACGGCAATAACAATAACAATAACAATAACAATAATAATAATAATAATAGAGATAATGAATCATTTGGATTGGTTGAAGTCATTTTCAAAGAAAATCTATATGATTGAAAATTAAATATTTATAGTAACAACAAATTTGTGTTATTAAAAGAAATAAAATATGCAAAATAAAATATATACGAGTTTTATGGGTTTGTAAAATCTAAGTGTTGAAACCGAAAAATCAAATAGAATAGACGAGAGATGCGGGGTAAGGTATCGCATGGCGGAAACAAATTAGGCCTTTCGAAGTATGGCGGGTGTGCTTCGGTCGCCATAATGATGGCATGTTTGAAGAATATGGTCAAGCATATGGATGAGACAAATGGTTAGGTATAGGTCTTGCAGATGGGTGGGTGGCATTGAGTTTGGGTAGGTTTTAGCAATAAGTGGTAATTGAATGTACCACAATGTTGGGATAAAGATTCGACAAAGGAAATATTGGACTCTTTTCAACCTCCTCAAGATATGGCTAAGTATGGAATACGAGCAAACTTGGCCCTTCGAGCAAGCCTAGAACTTATTAAAGCAAGGTATTTTACTTTCGAGCAAAGTTATCTTCTAGAATTCTTCTAAGTGTCAGTTCGAGCAAACTGCATTTCATCAAGCAAGGTTGTTCTTCAAGTCGAGCAAAGTTTGTTTCGGAGCAAACCCTTGACTTAACCAAACTAAAACCAAGTATATTGGTGGATCGAGCAAGGTTTAATAATAAAAAGTGGTCCAAGCACACTTGAAGGAAGTTATTGAAGAAATTACTCAAATAATTTAAAGGCAAAAGGTAGAAAAGATCAATGAAGAACAAGTTTGCTCGTAAGATATTATGAAGCAAAGTTTGGTAATATCATAAAGATTGAAGTCTGCTTGAAGAATATTCTAAGTATATTTTGCTCAGAGAACTATTCCAAGCACACCTATGGTTGCAAGGTCTGCTTGACAAGGATAAAAGCCCACAAGCTTACTCGAAGACCTATTTACACTTTTAATATTTTTGAATACGTTTGAATATGTTATGTATCAATCATTAAGGAAACTTTATGGCACATTTATGACAACAGACACAACAAATATTGTGGTTTGACGGCTGACACTTTCTCGTAAAAGAATATTTATGTACGGAATGTGGCCTCACACAAACATTCCACCTAGAAACCCTAATAGATATTTCATTGTATTTTGGATAATATTAATGGAAATATTTTGAGTGACTTTGTGTGTTTGTTTTATTTCAATTCGTCTAGCAACAAAATGAATATCATTGATTCCGGCTTTGATGTTCATTTAATCTTCACAAGAGCAAACCTCGTAACCGTCTTGTCAACACGCTGTTGTTGATTACGAGACTGATTTTGTGGTTGATAGATCAGTTGAAATACCCTAAAATATTATAATAATAAATTATAACAACATACAAATATAAGTAAATGAAAGGATATTATTGGTTTGTGTCAAATATCTACTGCAAGTGATGCGTGTAGATAAAACTCTTGTCAAATAAAAATCGTCCACTTGCTCTGTTTATGTTATTATTGCTTGTAGAAAAATTAGTACACAAAACCCACCCATCAAACCAATTGCAACTTGTTTTAACAAGAAGCTTTATATTTTGACTAGAAATAGCATAAGAATCACCTTTATTCACATCTCATCTCCTCTGTTACATTTCCTTGTTTGCTTATTCACAAAATATTCTAGTTCACTTGATTGTATTAAGCTCTAGAGAAAATGGTTATCAAACGCCACCACGGTTGCTCACGGTGTTTTCATCTCAACAGTGTCTCCACCACCACCACCATCTTTAATGTTGTCCTCACCTCCGACATTCACAAGTAACAACTCCAGTCACCACCACTATGCACTGCCACCTTCTTTACTCCGGTAACCCGCAACATTTTCCGACAGCACTTTCGTACCAAAACAACCGAATGAATATCTAAACCATCTCCACTACTTTATGTTACCCTAACCCGACTATTAGGAGCCACAAAACGGATCGTTGTCACCTCTCTAGTTTATCCGGCGACCTCTACCACCGTGAAACCACCGAACTCACCCACAACTTGTCATCTCCGCACTCACTAACCCACCTTTGACTTTCGAAACCCACAAACCAAATCGCCACATTCTGTTCACATTTTTAGGACAAGAAACCCTGATTTCGGAGACCCACCCGTCACGAGAAACTGACCTTAGAACACCCTACCTCACCTACTGTTGTCGCCAGTAGTCACTACACCGACCCTGATGCCACTATTCGTTTTCCAATGAACACCATTCTCGGATTCGTTTTGCCATATCGAGTTCTCAAATTTAAGGTAACCGAACCAAAAGCCCTAATCTTACCTTGAGTTTCTTATATGTTTTATCACGGGTAAACTTGATGTTAAATGATGTGCAAGCAAAAGAATTGTGATAATCTTTCGAAAACAATTGAAGATATGTAAATGCATATAATTATATTGAAGACGAACGTGAACTATCATACATGTAATAAAATGTGAATGGGAAGAAGAAAAAATAAAACATTAATTTATTAACCTACGTCCAAATGTAAATAAGGTTGGGGAATTAGTTTTCATTTAAGTTAATATATACACAAATTTATTAACGGAATTTAAGTTGTCACACCCTCAAAATCCACTAACGAAGTTTTACCGTTAGAGGGCGTGCACTAACAGGATCGAAGTCATTAGTTATATCAAACATCATTATTAAAGTCTTTTAAAAACAACTAAAGACATACAAGTCTTAAGTAAATGCGGAAGCTTAAACTGTAAAGTAAATCGTTGCGTCACACAGGACGACTTAAATCAACAGTTGTCATGATAAATATTAAAAGAAATTTAAATCATATGAGTATACCTGAGATAAACATACAAAAAGTGAATGCATGCCCTAGACCGTTCGTCCGCCTCGGCTACCTGAGATAAACATACTAAAAGTGTCATCACAAGGTTGGTGATTCACATGTTTAAGTAAATTAAGCGTTGCGTTTTAGCATTACCATATAGAGTTATGTCAATATATATCAATGGGTAGCTAACCTATCAAACAAGTATTACTAAGTGTTCGATAACGAAGCTGACTGATTATACGTTTGCTTTGCCACCATGTCAACCACGACCATGGTAATGTGTTAGCCAAAATTACACCCACTCGACCTACAGTCGAGTTTAGAGTTGGGTGGGGTTTGTCATACCCAGTAGTACTACTCAACACTGACTATCTATCATCCAATATTAACCAGTTCAATTGTTCAGAAGGTCTTAGTTGGTTTGTTGCCACTTAGCCTTACAAGTGATATATATAAAGAATAAACAAAATCTAAAGCGTTGGAGTATGTTATCCCCCCCCTAATAAAAGCGTTAAAGAGTAAAAGGGGCTGTGAAACTCACTGTTTGTGAGGTTATCGAAATCCGAGAAAAGCGTGCGTTAAATAAATCTTCACTAGTGCTCTAAAACAAAAACGAGATTCTTAAGTGTTTTGCACCACAAGTGAGTCCCTAGACTGGACACATAAAAGTTATGCATCAGATGTGTTCGTGTTACGTTTGTGAACTAAGTGCGACTCGACAACTCGTTGGTGATAAATTACGGGTGTGATTAGGTATGGTACTTAAATGTTACTATGATACATTATCAGTAAAACATCCACCACAAGGGCAATTAGGTTAAACATAATTTAAACATCAATCAACCAATCACTTTTTCAATCAAGAATCCAGCAGATAATTTATCGAGACAGAATTTTACATGTCAAGATTACTCTATTTCACCAATCATAACATGTAGAGAAAATCACCAAAATTTATCACAGAAGCAAACGTGAGTTAGGTTTTTAAAAATATTTTTATTATATTTTTAACTTACACGGTTTTATCACAAGAATCAAAACAATGCAGTAGGTACACAGCAGTCATTATCATGCGCAACAAAACATTCTTGACTAGTCCCGTTACATGGTTAATCCAATTAATGCAAGGCCAATTAGGCTAATCCAAACTCAATTTATTAACTTCCAGAAATGGAATCAACTCAATTGGTCTTGTCGTTTATGAGATATACTATTATCAAAATAGTCAATAAGAAAGTGTCCCGAATCAGAACTGCACAACTAATTTATAAATTAATAAAAACTGACTTCCACACGCCCAAAATTTACAAAATCAGATTCTTTAGAAACTAGACTCGACCTTCTACATCATAGAATCAATAATCACCTCAAAAATATTAATAACATCAAGTTAAAGCCGTTTTAATATGCATTTATGATTATGTCCAACATCAGTTTTCACCAAAACTTCAACAAAATAATAAATTTATGAACAATTAACCATGCATGAAACCCTAACTCATCAATAATCAACAACTTTAACATCTACGGTTTTAATATCATGCTTAATCATGCAAATAATTGGTAGAATAGATTAGATTTAGTGTTTAATTTACCAAGTTAGCCTCTTGGATCTTCAAACAACTTGTAAACACCTTGCATATATGTGTGTGTGTGTGTGTTCGGTCGATCAAGAGAGGCGGGGGGGGGGGGGGGGGGGGCTGCCGTCGCAAGGGGACAGGGGGAAGGGGGTTAGGGTTTGTGTAATAACTTGTTTAAATAATTAATCAAGTTAGAAATCACCCCCGTAACTTTCTAGTTGATCTAACTCTAGTACAAACTAGTTTATTCCATCTTTCATCCATGATATAATGTTACACATGCAAGCACATAGTCACATAACATATGTTATCACAACATGATATGTATAATACTAAGTACTTGTTTATATTTAATTATTGTTTATTCACCAACGATTTGAGTCGACTCGTGTGTGTTTCGGTGAAACTCCGAAAGACTATTTGTGTAATGATTGTCATATTTAATTGAAACTCTAATTACATGCAATGACGAATGCGTTAACTGGAATGACATAGTTCATGTAATCTTGATTTCAATATAATGGAGTTCGGGTTAACGGAGTTAACCTGAAATTGACGAGTGTCACATCATTCTCTTGTTGAAAGAATTTTCGTCCTAAAAATTTGTGTCGTGTCGTGATGGCTGCCTGGAAAAGGCAAAAATTTTCAGTTTGTCACATCATCCCCCTGTTGAAAGAAATTTCGTCGCGAAATTTAATTCATACCTCCGGTGTTTTCTGATGGTTTGTCGGCTTTCGCGGTTTCGGTGCTTGGTCAATCCTTTGAAAAAGTGAGGATATATTTTCATCATTTGATCCTCGCGTTTCCACGTGAACTCTGGTCCACGTCTCGAGTTCCATCGAACTTTAACGATTGGAATCTTGTTGTGTTTGAGTGTTTTGGCTTCCCAATCCATGACTTCGACTGGTTCTTCGACGAAGCGTAACTGTTCGTCTACTTGTAATTCGCCCAAAGAATTTGCTAGTGTTTCGTCAGAAAGGCATTTCTTCAAGTTGTATACAAGGAAAACATTATGTACGCCACTGAGTTATGCTGGTAAATCCAATCGATTTTCTACCGGGCCGATACGTTCAGTTATTCTAAATGGGCCAACGTATCATGGATTTAGTTTGTTTCGTTTTCCGAAACAGACCACACCTTTCCAAGGTGAGACTTTCAGTAAACCTTGTCATCCACTTGGAATTCCAAAGGTTTTCGGCGTAGCTCTTTTGGCGATCCCGTGCTGCTCTAGGCGATTTCAGTTTTGAACAATCTTTTATGAGGTTTCAAGTACTAATTCTGGACTGGTGATTTGGCTATCTCCCACTTCTGCCAAGCAAAGAGGCGATCGACACCTTCGTCCATACAATGTTTCAAATGGCGTCGCTTTAATACTGGCGTGGTAGCTGTTATTATATGAAAACTCTACCAGGGGCAAGTGGGGTTCCCAGCTCTTTCCGAAATCCAATACGCATGCACGCAACATGTCTTCCAAAGTTTAAATGGTGCGTTCACTTTGCCCATCCGTTTGAGGATGATATGTTGTGCTCATATCAAGGCGGGTGCCTAGAGCGCTCTGTAGTGACTTCCAAAAGCGCAAACAGAAATGGGGATCTCGATCGGATATGATTTAGACAGGCACTCCGTGTCTAGCCACTACTTCTTTAATGTAGACGCGAGCCAGTCTTTCCATTTTGTCCGATTCCTTGATCGCTAAGAACTGTGCAGACTTAGTCAGTCGGTCAACGATCACCCAAATAGCGTCGCATCCCGTCGGTGTTTTGGGCAAACCCGTGATGAAGTCCATGGAATGTGTTCCCATTTCCACGTTGGGATCTCTGGTTGCTGTAACAGACCAGATGGTTTTTGATATTCCACCTTGACTCTTGCACAGGTCAAACATTTGCTCACGTATGTGGCAATGTCGGCTTTCATGTTTGGCCACCAGTAAAGTAACTTTAGGCCATGATACATTTTGTCTGAGCCAGGGTGAATGGAATATCGGGACTTGTGTGCCTCGTCCATCACCAGATTTCTCAAGTCTCCGTTTCGAGGGACCCAAATCCGGTTTTCAAAATATCGGACCCCGTCCGACTTGGTTTTGAATTTTCTTATCCATGTGTCGCAAGAGTTCTGATGGGAGGTTTTCTCCTTTCAAAGCTTCGAGTTAAGCATCACGAATCTGAGCAGGTATGTTGGCATGAATCGTTAGTTGTAAAGCTCTCACTCGTCTAGGCTTAAGTGTTTCCTTTCTGCTGAGAGCATCGGCCACTACATTGGCCTTTCCCGGGTGGTATTTGATGGCACAATCATAATCCTTAAGTAGTTCGACCCAACGGCGCTGTCGAATGTTCAACTCCTTTTGATCGTAGATATGTTGGCGACTCTTGTGGTCGGTTTAAATGGTAAACTTGGTATCGTACAAGTAATGTCTCCATATCTTAAGGGCAATCACCACAACTCCGAGTTCCAAGTCATGGGTCGTATAGTTCTTCTCGTGTACCCGTAGTTGTCGAGAGGCATAGGCTATAACCTTCTCAAGTTGCATTAACACGCAGGCGAGATCCTGTATCGAGGGGTCACAATGTACTGCAAAATTTTCTGTTCCCTCGGGTAGGGCTAGGATAGGCGCGCTACAGAGCTTTGTTTTCAAAAGTTGGAAGGAAGATTCCTTCGCGTCACCCCAATTGTACTTATTACCCTTGTGTGTCAGTGCGGTGAGGGGCTGAGCAATTTTTGAAAATCCCTCGATGAAACATCGGTAATAGCCAGCCAGTCCTAGGAATTGCAGTACCTCAGTCGAGGATGGCCTCTACCTTGTCTGGATCAATATGGATACCACTCTCATTGATCACATGTCCTAAGAAGTTAACCTCGCGAAGCCAAAAATTCACATTTAGGGAGCTTGGCGTACAATTGTTCCTTCTTTAGTAATTCCAGGACTAACCTTAGGTGTTCTTCGTGGTCGTTCTTGTTCTTGGAGTAGATAAGGATATCGTCAATGAAAACAATAACAAATTTGTCGAGATACGCCTTTCATACTCTATTCATGAGGTCCATGAATACGGCTGGTGCATTTGTTAAGCCGAAGGGCATAACTGAAAACTCATAATGACCGTACCGAGTTCTAAATGTCTTCTTCGCACACCCTTAATTGGTGGTAACCAGATCTTAGATCGATCTTCGAGTAGGAACTCGATCCCTGAAGCTGGTAGAAAAGATCATAAATTCGGGGTAGGGGATAAAGCTTCTTGACCGTCACCTTGTTCAGCTCCCGGTAGTCGACGCACATGCGGGAAGTCCCGTCTTTCTATCGGACAAATAGGACAGGGGCTACCCATGGTGATGAGCTGGGTCGGATGAAACCTTTATCCAATAAGTCCTGTAATTGAGTGGACAATTCCTGAAGCTCTTCTGGTGCGAGCCGGTATGGGGCTCGTGCTATGGGGGTAGCACCGGGGGTTAAGTCAATTTGGAACTCGACTTGTCGAACGTGTGAGAGTTGTAACAACACGGGTTTTCGAACTTATACTACCCGACTCGATTCAAGGTTCGGGTTATTTTATAAATGTATTGCGTTTATCGAATTAAATTGAATATTTAATAATATTTAATTATTTATAATTATATCTTTTATAGTTTGACATATTTAACCTAAAACATAAAGTTTTGTCCTCCTTTGTACTCATTCTCTAACTCCAGGGTGCTTTCTACAAATATTGTTATAACCCATTTTACAAGACCCATACCCTGATCCAACCTCAAATCTAAACCCAAACCATTAACCCGATCACGATCTAGAATACTTGGACCTCAATTCTCGGAAACAATTTGGAAACTGAATCAAAATTATAATATATCGGCTTATCTCGGCCAACCGACATTATTAATATGTTAATCAAATCAAAACGAATCTGCAATTTATATATAAACGAGCTGACCCTATATCTAAATCATTATGCATATAAACGGTCGTATAAATTCAATTAAACGAGCATATAGCCTCCATATATCAGCGCAAGCATTCCCATATAGTTAATTGAACTGTAATCCTCTGTTGATGCCCATTCTTGTTCGTTTTTGGCCGGCTACATATCGGGTTCTTAATCCAGCAATTAAAAGTCGTTATAGGTAATTAATCATATTGTTTTAATCGCGTTAACGTACTGGTCAATAGCCCCAATATCAATTTGATTGATTTCAATGGATTATGAAGATTGATGTTGTTAGGGTTTTGACTATGAACTCTTGAGATGCTTCTGTTTATATTTAATATGAACTATTCTTTATTCCGTGTACTATTTAGCCCAGTTGGTTAAGACTTTGGGTTTGCGATGGCAGGTCGCGGGTTCGACCCCTGCCACCCCAGATTTTTAGATCTTTTTGTTCATTTTCTTTTTAAATCATTTAATAACCATGTTATTAATAATAATAATTAATTAAAACTATCTTATTGAAAACCGACAAAAAACACTTGTTTTCTCAATTATTTAGTTACATATTTTATTTATAATATAATTAAAATATGTTATTTTCTATAAACCTTTGATAAATAAAAGTGATAATAAAATATAATCAATTAATATTAAACCCACGTTAGAATGCACTCGATCATCGAATCCCGAACCTTTATCTAATCTTAGTTCTGTTATTCAAAATATACTTATGTTCCTCAATTATCCGTTACTAGGACATCTCGTCGGTGTTTCTCGAAGAGCTTGATCAATCACCCACATTCTTATTATTATCTTATTCGTTTTTGCTCGTCTGTTAAGGTGAGTTTCACATTCCCCTATTTTACTTGTTTTTCACGTTTTGTGGACATATGCGTAAATATATTTCTCATATATACTTATACTCAAAACTGCAACTTTGTCTTATGTGTTAACAACTTATACCTTACTTGTTTATGTGATTATTTGCTTTGTATGCTTCCGCATTCGGAGAGGTCCAACATAATCTCAGTCTAGTATGATCATACTCCAGCCGTTATAGCCTTATGCTACTCGACATATCAATTATACTTGCTCATTTGGTTAATTTGTTATTCTCATATGACTTGTTGCAACTACATATTTTTGTTATATATTATATGTACATTTAAACTGGTGTGTTACTCACTCAACCTTGTGTTGACAAAACTATTCTATTTTCAACGTATATGCAGGTTATCGTGTGACGTGATTATCAAGATTGTTTGTAGCAACTTAGGATGCATGTTAGAGAAGAAGATATAAGAATTATATTTGAATGTTTATTTTACTTGTTTCCTTATGAGTTTGATGTACTTGACTATTTAATAAAATTTAAAAGATATTGACACTTTTAATATATCATATAGTAACCTTTGAAAAGCTGTGAGCAATCAGTTCGCCCGGGCATTTCCGCCATAGGTTGGGGTGTGACATATTGGTATCAAAGCCGAAGGTTTAAGATAGGTAGTTAGAAATTGCCTTAGACACATGTTTAGGAGTGCTATACGTGCCTATCTTTTTACCTATATGTGTTCAAATTAAATTGTTTACAGCTTTCTTAGATAATTATTTATTATTTATTGTTACACACACACGCACAAACTCCGAGGCTATGCCTCAACATTCAAAGAAAACTTTTCAAAATTAGATTGCTTTTTATTTTCGGGAAATTCCTTAAGAATTCCCACCTGTTGTTTCACTCGTACACCTTATGGCTAGGTTATGTGGCATGTCCCTATGATAAATGAAAGCGGAAGAGAAACTGTGAGTTGGGCACTGGCAAAACGGTTCCAAGAACCAAAGGTAAGACGTTATTCCTTACCTGGGTGATAACCTGACCACAGTACTCAACCCTATGGACCCGAGCGAGACCTATAAATGCCATATGACTGACAACTTAGGTTAACTTAAACCGAATTCATGGTGATTTGTGGCTAAACCCGGTTTTCCCGATTATTGTGTTACGTTACTTAAATGGTCAGTTGGGTGAAAAATCCACGGAACCCATGGGCACTCCTACAATCCATTTCTTAACTTGTTTTCGTATTTTTGTTGGAGTAATCAAACGTGGTGATTCACAAGATACTCTGACTACCCATATTCATTTCGATAGTTCGTTATTTAGTTTGGTCGGTTAAAACGCCATGTAACGCTCTTTGGGCCGACAAACTTTATTGCATTGTTAATTCGTTAATTAGTTGGGACAATCAAATTGCCATGTAACGCTCATGGGCTATCCAACTCAGTTGTTTTGTTCGTTAGTTCGTTGGGCCATTCAAATTGCCATGGAAAGCTCATGGGAGGCCAACATCCACAATTTATAGTTCGTTAGTTTATTGTAAACTTAATAAAAATCTAAATTTTAAATTGACTTAACTCCTCATGTAGTCATCACACATTAATCTTATTGACTACATCATTTAATAACTATTTACGCTATGTACCCCCTCATCTTATAAACTTATACTTTTAATCCTCATGACGTAATTCCTCACTTCTTCATACAACATTATTATTTTCACATAGTTAAGCGTTTTACTATTCTTATGATTCCTCAGTTTATCCTTCATCTTATAAATCTTTATTTTTGGTCCTCGTAGAATGTTTCATCTAAGTAATCACCGTCGTCCTCGACATCAATAGTCTAGTTCTCATGATCACCGCGTGTATAGCCAAACAGTTGACTACTGCAACCTCTAAAACATAAACTCAAATTCAAAACATTAACCAATTCAAACTTGTTCATTAACTTCCTTGATTGAAATTTTTATTCATTTACCCCTACTCATCCTCACAACAACAATCATAACAACGATAGTTCTAATCAAATCAATCATCAACCTCGACAAAATCAAAGTATCCTAAGGATGAAACTCTCCATCGGTATTCACTCGTTATGCCCCACTAGTAAGTTTAAGGAGGGGTAGCTTGAATAACGTGAGTTTGAACAGTTTGCAAAAAGATTGTTTGGTGGAAATTTGGCTGGTAAACTTGAGCTTGTGGTTGTGAGGTGTGATAGTGTTGGGTTAAGTAAGGTTGACTTTGATCATTCGACTCAATCCTTATGTCGTTTATGCACCCAATGTAATCGCTTCGATCATCCTTGCATATACTTGCCCTACTACTCGTGCTTGGTACTATCCAGGAGACCCTAATCCTTCTCATGATATGTGCCCTCAACTTACCCAAGCTCATCAAGCCCAATGGCTACACCCTACTACTTGACCCATGCTCAAACCCATCAACCTCATGTTCCTCAAGCTCCTCCCATCAATCAAGGTCAACCTTACTTAACCCAACACTATCACACCTCACAACCACAAGCTCAAGTTTACCAGCCATATTTCCACCAAACAATCTTTTTGCAAACTGTTCAAACTCACGTTATTCAAGCTACCCCATTCTTAAACTTTAAATACTTATATCTTTACGTTTAAAAGTCGTCTTAAAATTTCTTTGACTTATTAAAATTTACTGCAACTTTTGAAATTATTTTACACATTGGTGACTTCTAGTGTTCTAAATTAAAACCCCTTAAAATTTTTTTCTTTCTCAAAGTCCTACTTTAATCAAACGTTTTGTAAATCCACACGATGGGACGAATCATGTGGACCATCCGACGATGAAAATAATTATGGTCCGGAACATAATTATCAAAGTCCTCGCATGGAAATCATGATGTGTAAGATTGTGTGTCATAATATAGAATTGAAAGTTGTTGGAATAACGGTACAAATGTAGAGATGATAAGGACATGGTGTATACGCTGCTAGTACATCCTATATATAAGTGCCCTTATCGGATTTTTATTTGGAGCGTTATTTTAACTATTCAAAGTTCTGTATTATAATATGTATTTTTATTTAATGGTGTTGTTATAGTATTCCGTTAATTTCGGGACGTAAGTCCCTAAAGTAGGGGAGACTGTAACAACTTGGGTTTTCGAACTTATACTACCCGACTCGATTCAAGGTTCGGGTTATTTAATAAATATATTGCGTTTATCGAATTAAATTGAATATTTACTAATATTTAATCATTTATAATTATATCTTTTATAGTTTGACATATTTAACCTAAAACATAAAGTTTTGTCATCCTTTGTACCCATTCTCTAACTCCAGGGTGCTTTCTGCAAATATTGTTATAACCCATTTTACAAGACCCATACCCTGATCCAACCTCAAATCTAAACCCAAACCATTAACCAGATCACGATCTAGAATACTTGGACCTCAATTCTCGGAAACAATTTGGAAATTGAATCGAAATTATAATATATCTGCTTATCTCGGCCTAACCGACATTATTAATATGTTAATCAAATCAAAACGAATTTGCAATTAATATATAAACGAGCCGACTCTATCCCTAAATCATTATGCATATATACGATCGTATAAATTCAATTAAACGAGCATATAGCCTCCATATATCAGCGCAAGCATTCCCGTA